>NC_056743.1:531723490-531873490 GCF_019279795.1 Protopterus annectens
GTCAATGATGGGAGTCATTGACAGAATAGAGGTTTGTATTCCAACATTTTGAACTAAGTAGTAGTAGTATGAAGAAGAATGCAACAATAATTATGGTAATCATTTTACTTAATGTAATTCTCCTCTGTTCTTCATAAGTCACTAGTTAGGAGGGAGATTAAGAGAAAATATATAAAAATAAAAGAGAAAGAGAAAATTTGTTGAGTAAAAGTCAGGAACATCCTCACAGGTTGGTGCCACTGGACAGGTATGGGTTAAGGGTGTGACACTTTCTATTGTCTTTTGTTTCAAATTAATAATAAAAACAGGCAGTGATAACTGTTAAGGTGAGTTTAGGTTGTAATGTTAATTGGGTAATTATCAATACTGCATTAAGCCTTATCTAAAGCATACAATTAATAATATTAACAGTGTAATTAGTTTAGAAGATACAGTGTTATTAAGGGTTATTTTTACCATCCAGAGGGGGTACGTAGTTGTCTACATTACTTAAATCATAATATCAAGTAATATAATAGAAAAGAAAAAAAGAGAGAAACTTTAATATTAATATTAGCACGCTGCTCTTATGGCTACTTTCTTGGACTGGTATATCATATTTTATCCAATTTCTCTTCCATCCAGCTATAGTATTGTGTTATTTCAGTAATGTACAGTGAACTTGTTATACTTTTAGTTGATATCAAGACAGAGGATGGCTGGCAATTTTTTATTTATCATCGAATGTTGATGCACTTACATACATGGTTTTCAATTAAAGTGTAGTTTTCACTGTAAAAGGATTTTTTTCTTCTCTTAGCTCAGTTCTGTTTCCCTCTCCTTCTCAGGTTTTATTTAATGCTACAGATTTTAAAATCTGGATGGGCTAGCATAACTACAGAGGCAGAAGACCCATTTCACCAATTAGAATTCTGCAGCAGCCCTCTTCTGATGGGTTCCGAGAGAGGATGCTTGGCTGCCAAGTTACATTCTTTCCAGTCATCTGACATTCTAGCCAGGAAGCCCAGATGGAAACATCAGAAGGCTGTTGAAGCTGCACCAGAGATGGAATGCTTACCAGAAAGTTTGTGGCTGCAACCATTTCAAAAGATTCAGGTAATGAGGCAAGGATATGCAAGTAAATCAGATGCAACAAGAGTATTTGCAGGAATTTTTAGATTTCCTACCATAGGCTAGCAAGAGTAGGTTATTCGATCAGTGGAAAAAGGGGTTTAGCTCCCCTGCTTTTGTTAAGGACTAGGTATCAATTAACACACCACAGAAAACCCCTTCTAATAAGGCAGGTAAGTCAAATCAAGGGTGCAGAGGAAACAAAATATGTGCGATGAGTGTTAATGCACCTGAGAAATCCATAATTCCAGTGATGTTGTCACCCATGATCATGGTGTCTAGTACTTCCAATTCTGTCATGGCAGAGAGATATGCTCCTGGGTCACACACAACAGTTCACTTCCCAAAAGCATTAAGAGTAAAGTTATTAAGGGAGAGTATATAGATGTATTTGTCTTGGCAGATATGGATGGGATACAAAGGCTACTATAGGCAGAAAAGGCAGGATCTAAATATTTAATGACTGCTGTGGCAGCTTTAGGCAAATCAGCCAATAATAAACAAGCCCCCAAAACATGGGATGCTTGGGAGGATGGGTTCCTTATTTATATGGATGTTCTTGTTGAAAATGACTCTTAGTTAACTCTGCTTTTAATTTCATACCTAGTACTGATTATTAGGGAAGCACACTATGTTCATGGGGGAGGGGGTTATCATGGTTAGGTGATGATCACAAATTCAGAAAACTTAAAGCAAATTACAAAGCACTGAAGTGGGATCAACAATACTCCGATACATGGTCGAGTACCACGACTGATGGGTCTTTTTTAAGTAACATGAGTAATGTTTCAGATTAGCCGAACACTAAGACTGCATGAGGTTACAATAGTGGAAAATGTTTTGGACGGTTGTTCTCTTTTGTCATACATACTCGCACAGAGGCAAATCCCATCTGGCTTTTAATTGCTAGTAAAAGCTGAGTAAAACTAGACCAGCTGCAGAGGTAAAGATTAGTGACAAGCTGTACCTTAGGAAGCAGTCTGCCTCTTTTAGTGTCGAGGCTCCCATCAAGGCTTCAGGAGTTCCCCATATCTATGTGGTAAATTACATGGGCAAAGTGGATCCCCTAGCAAATGATCTTGACAGGTTCTACATCACAAGGTGACTTGTATAATAATTCACGAATTTGCAGAGGGCTTTTCTTTGAAGTCACCACCATGTTCAATAATAGATTAGTCAAGAACCTGAAGTCCACACAAGAGGATAGTATAATATTAAATGTCCTTAATGAAGAGATAAAAGTGGGGAGAGTTATCGACCCCTTTTCAGTCTCACCTTGGGAACAATTCATGACTTCATTAATCGGTTTGGTCCCAAGAAAAAGTAAATCCATCATCTTTTTTCTCACCGGTGGTGTCAATTAATGACTGTATTGCTAAGTAGGGCACAAGGATGACCACTACTTTGGATGAGGCCACTGAGATTATTAATCCTTGGTTTGGTAAAACTGATACTAAACTGGGATTTCATCTATTGCCCATCTGGCAACAGGATTTAGTCTAATAGTTTGTTATGGCAATGGACATAATTTCTGGCACCCCTTCCCGGTTTCCTGATGAAACACTGGACTCTAGGTCTATGCAGGACATTGGATCTTTAACTTGTTTAATTTATGCTCTTAATAAGAAGATGGATGACCTGGCTGCCATGGTGGTGAACAACACCTCCAAAGCTACTGTTTCTAACAACAGCTTGGATCATCATCCTTCTTCTCCCCCTTCAGCCTTGGCGGATGCTGGTTTGCAAAACCGAGGTCATGGTGAGAAGAATTCCATGTGCAAGGTGGGTCCTTTGGTGTTAGAATTAACACAGCTAACAGAGACTCGAACCAGACCAGCAATGCAGCCAATGGGCAGACTTTACAAGCCCCTTTAAATAATACACTATCTGATGGTTGCAATCTACAGTATTGGTTAAAACCTATGTCTGATTTTAATTTAAACAATTCTGTCAATACAGTTGCTTCCACTGATATGGATTTTATTAGTATTTCAAATAGATTGAAGAGTTTGGACTCAAAAGCTTTTAAACTAATGAAATTGCAGCTCTAAGTGGTCTGTTTCCATGAGTGTATACATAAAAATATTGTACCTAAAGGGTTAAGGACCAGGTGTTACCATACAGGTCTTATTCCAGATTCTTCATTTCATGAAGAATTATTGAAACTATTCAATAAGCAGGGTTTGCAACTTATGGAATGTTTTATTTCCGACTACAACAAACAGATTAAGAACTTGGAGAAAGAAATGCACACACTGGATGCAGCTATTAAATCAGTCCATGATTTTGTCAGGTACAAGTATGATTATGAGCGTATCTTTTCCAGCATAGATGCTCAACTAATTAAATTTAGAGCTGCAAATATTAAGAAGAGGTGCAGGGATGAAGCTGATAATGGCAGAATAACTGCTTATCCACACCCCTCCGATTCTCAGCAGTGGAGAGGGCATCCTACTTTCACCAATCCAGATGAGGGAACTTCCCATGATGCAGGGACGTCCGAATGTCATGACTTATCTCGTCACAACCCTGCTGTTGAGCAGGCCAGCACCTCAGCAGTAATAGAAGGTCCTCGTCGTAGTGAGAGATTACAAAGTAACAGGAACAAGACTAATCTCTCTAATTCTATCAAAAATGGCTCTTATTCTTGCTCTGAATGACCAGAAAGTGCTCAGAGTTTTCACAGAGATTCCAACAATGCCCAGAGGAACCCATCACGCCAAAACAACAAAAAGAGGAACCGGAGAACTCAACGGCAAGCACATTCTTAACTAATAGCTCATCCACCTTTACTGGTGAGTGCTTAGACTGTCACTTGGGCAATAATTCATTTACTGACATTCTTACAGAAGACTGTAATTTGAATATTGTTTTCAACAGCACAAATGCCTTTAAAGTATTTAATTATTCCACTTTTTTTGAGAGTACTGAGTTGGCTGATGTGTTGGCAAGGGGCTTAATGTTTGTACCCTCCAGGAACATTGATCTAGCAAAAACTAATAGATTTAAAGTTATTTACAAGGAAGCTTAATTTTAAATTGTTTTTAGGCATGCACCATGAAAATGCAAAATCAGCAAAAAATACTTTTTTATGTAAATAGCACTTTCAATCATATCCTACATCCTACTTTAATGGCATTTTAGAGTATCCGAGAGTTTGATTTGAGAAATTTGTGATTATTTAGGAATAGCCCAGATGTTAACAATCTAAGCTTGGAGGAAAGAACGTTAATGAAGGAGTTCACTAACAGCAATATGAGGATATCACAACCAGATAAGGGTGGGGGCATTGCTATAATGGATAATAATTTGTATATAGATAAAATGTCTTTACTTTTGGATACTGCTCATTATAAGGTTGTTTCTCTGAATGAGCTTCATGGTGCATACAGAAAATTCAGGGGATTCTTAAATGATTTATTTATTGAGGCACATATTTCGCTTGATATTTTCCACTTTTCTTACTGTGCCAGTACTTCAAATCCCTGTCATTTTTGGAATCCCCAAGATACATAAAGACTTACACAATCGCCCCTTACGCCCAATAGTCAACGCATATCCTACAGCTAAATTTGTCGATAACATACTCCAACACTTTCTGGTGAATGAACCCCAAGGTATGCAAATATTCTTGGTCCTTTCTAGCCAATGTGAATGAATTGATATTTATGGAAAATTATAACTTTGCTACTGTTGATGTGAAAGATTTATACACGGTGATCCCACACGACCTGTGCATAGACTGGGTTAGCCAGTTACTTGTAAGCAAAGGTACTGATAATGATGAATTGTATTTGGTTCAAATATGTTTGGACCTAATACTTACAAATAACTTTTTTCTGTTTGATAAGTCCTACAATGTGTAAACAAAAGGTGTAGCTATGGGATCACAGTGTGGTGCTAGTTTCTCTAATCTTATCATGGTGTTTTGGGAGAAGGAGTATATGCTGAACAATAACCCTTTTTCGGATCTCATCAACTTCTACACCCAGTACCTGGATGATAGTTTTATCATCTTTAAAGGTAAAGAAACAGTCTTTAGGCATCAAATTGATTATATGAACAACACAACGGAATTCCTAAGATTTACTAGTGATTTTCAGGGAGAAAGCATTTCCTATTTGGATATACATTTGAGTAAGGACCATACTGGACAGTGCTACAGTGCCACTATTTTTAAGGAGGAGACTTATTTGAATTCCTTCCTATATTTTTCCAGTTCACACCCGGACACCAGAAAAAAATCAATTGTCAAAGGACAACTCATCCGAGCAGCTAGAATAGTTTCTGATTTTGATGACTTTTTAGTGGAATGTCAACTTTTAAAAGACATGTTTCTGAAGAGTGGTTACCCACAGGTGTTATTAAACGATATATTATGTGAGGTAACCTTTAAAAGGTCTACTGGTTTTTACAAAGCTATCTTGAATGATTCTCGAATAGACGAGATGATGATGGGAAATGTTATCAGAGATGAAACTATTAGTCCATAAACAAAACCCACTACTGACTTTTCTTCGTCTTTCATCACCCCCTTTTGTATTGAGGCCCTACTTTTGAAACGTATTTTGTATAAAAATTGGGATCTGATTACAGCTGATGAGAATAAGAGTAATAGCTTACCAACCAAACCAGTGGTTATTTTCAAAAGGGGACAAAACTTGAAATCCTTATTAGAAAGCAGAAAGGCATCTAATTCAAGGGTAAAAAGTATGTTTCGATGCAAGGCTTGCCCTTATTTCAGGTACATTGATGCTGGTTGTCTTTTCACAGTCAGGGATTATAGATTTTCATGCAATGGCAGATTTAATTGTACTTTCAAAAGCATAGTTTATTTGGCCAAGTGTAAACTATGTCCCGTCTTCTATGAAGACTTAGGGACAGGTTGTACGAACATATATATGCCATTAAAACAAAAAGGTTGAGAATGCACTTGCAAAACACACAATGAACTACCCTGATCATACTTTTGTTTTTAGGGTTATAGAACAAGTTAATGGGACCATTAGAAGTGGCCCTATTTCATTATGGTTGGAAAAGTGCGAGCTCTTATGGCAACTTAGGTGTGATGCCTTTAGGCATCCAGGCATCAATGATACGTGCTCCATAGCTTGCATTTTGAAACTAAGGAGTTTAATTAGACAAGAAACTTGGGAATATATGTTCATGCTCCGTTTTTCATATATATATTTTTATAAACATTTTTTTTAAACTTTTTTGGAATTTATTTATGTATTTATACACATATATATATTTATCAGTATGAATGTATTTAACAGTATATGCATTTGTTGCCTATATGAGATGGTATTTTTTATTAGCAAATTATCAAATATTACTATTTTTAGACTTTTAAATTCATACATTTGCATTATATATTTTTTAGGTGTTATAAGATTTTTGGCTGCCAGTTTTACACTTCTACCAGTTTTTTAATTGTTTTTTTTTTTTTTTAACAGAATGTTTTCAAACAGATTATTTTATGAGTAATTGTATTTTTAATTATTAATTACTCATGTGACTTTTGGTAATTACTTGGAGGGGGTAGGTATTTAAGTGATTCTGTTTAATGGTGTTTCTTTGTCTGAAGAAGTACTGGCACTGACCTGTACAAAAGCGCTAACCTTATTAAACTTCTTACTACTGAATTGGAATTTGTTGGAGTGTCCTTTGTCCATTGCCTTATTTGTTTTTAGCAACAGGATTTGCCAGGGATGGGGTTCTCCATTACAGGGCAGTCAAATTTTAACAGAGCATGGCAATGGAATGTTGTGCTTGTGTAATTTGTGAATCATTTAATAAAGCCCTAAAATGGTGCTGGCAGCAAATGGCTACAAAACAAGCAGAAATATGCTACCCTGATGACTACCTCATCATTGCAATGGCAAGCAGGATTCTAGATTAGGAATGGAATTATTCACTGATTTATGTAATGACGTTGAACTGCCACTGGGTAATGAGATGATATAAAATCAGTCCCACTACATTAGATTTCTAGGTACAGAAATTGATGTAGTGAGTCATTCATTTAATGTACCCAGTTACAAAATACAGAGGTTTAAGTCAGACACTGAGGTGTTTCTGTGTATCCCTGAGGAGAGTGAATCAGGTTATGTTACTCATGGGTTCCTTTAATTTTACTTGTGGAATAATCTCCCCAGGTAGATCCTTTATAAGGTCCTTAGTCAACCTATTAAGATGGGAGTCGCAAAAAAACATCATTGGGTTCATATCCCTAAAAGAGTGAAAGATGATCTAAGATTACGGAAGATATTTCTGGGTCAGTTTAATGAGGTTTCTGTTTGGCAAACTGGGTTTCTTCAGACTTCCTGCAATTTTCCATAGATACAGCAGCAAGCACAGGGATTAGTGGATACTTTGCGGGAAAATGGCTCACAACTGGATGGGACTCATCTTGGCCTAAGTCAGTCTGTAAAGACATCACATTCTTCGAAATATTTCCCATCTGGTTATCAGTGTACATTTGGCAGGATCATTTCAAGGATAAAATAAATTATGTTTCATTCTGACAATCAAGCTGTGGTTCAGATTCTTTTAAGTAGATCCATCATATCTCATAGGGTTCACTCTGTCTTGAGGCAGTTTGCAGTTTGCGTTGCTCAATTTGAAAATAAATCTCACTTTTTCTGCTAACCATGTATCTGGTATTAAGAACAGTTTATTCCATCTGCAGATTTCTAGGTTTTGTACTCTGGCTGCAAAGAATCAATGGTTCCCTTTGCAGCCCCCCCCCTCCCAAATATGGCTCCTTGGAGAAGATTGATTTTTAACTCTATTAGGGAATTCATAGACTGCCAACACCAGTAGAGCTTTATTCTGGAAAAATGTAATTTCTTTCACTTCTGACAACCTGTTGACTTCAGATGTTGGACTCTGGATACCATGATTCATTTTATCCTGCACAGATGTACTTTAGTTGACTCCCCAGCTCGTTGCAGACTGGAATCACTGCTCTAGATTTGTTAGTGCAATGCCTGGGCTTGACCAATCTTGCATAGCATTGATTGCTTAATAGATTATTAAAAGACTGGAGTCACATGAAAGCCACTCTCAGAGAAGCTACAAAACTGATAGATGATCAATTTCTAATGTTAATAATGAGATAATTTATAAACCCAGTCAGTGATTTCCATTTTCTAGTGTTATAGCCAACATTTTTAACATGGCTGTATGCTGGAACCTTCAGAATTAATTAGTTACTTCAGTCCCTTCAACAGGCTGATGTGGTGATAAATCCATTTGTGTTATTTCAGCTAAGGAAACCTAAAGTACATCAAGTGGGAAATGGTCAAGAAATTTCACTACAAAAATTCAATAGGTTGGCCTCTTGTCCAGTGCAATGGGCCATGGCATTACAAAAAGTATTAGGTACAGTATCAGCTCAATAGCTGGTATTTCACCACGGCAACAGTCAGCCTTTGTTACCCTCAGATGCATACACCATGCAAAGAAAAGTATTAGGTTCCCTAGACATTCCCCATGTAGGATACACTTTGCACTCTTTCAGAATAAGGAGAGAGTATGATTTAGCTAATAAGGAGTATTTGCTAGCACTGGTAAAGCACACAGGTAGATAAAAATCAGACACCTTTTTATGCTGCATTAGATAATTCCAATTTTGCATGTTCCTTCTATGCCCAAGCTTGATTCTGGTCATTGGCCATTCGCGCATCTACAGAGCAGCTTATAGAGCTTCCATCAGACCCAATGGAAGGAACCTTGGCCTTGATCCTGGGCAGTGCTGGCATACCTGGGCCTATCTTGACTCCATTTCTTTGCCTTCAATTGAATATTTATTCCATCACAGGCAGGGTACCTCATGCACTAATCATTCATTTTGGTGGTAATGACCTTTGTTATACTGCAAAATGAATCCTTCTCAGTAATATATTGAATGAAATGTCCATTCTACTTCAGAGGCTTCCTGATACACACATTGGTAGGTCTTCCATTCTGCCAACATTAACATGGTATGATGCCCATAAGTTAGCAGCAACTGAAGTTATTCAATGTTTCCTAAATCACAGAGTATCTAGAGCATCCAAGTGGTTGGGCTTTCCAGTGACTGAGCACCCCGTTCTAGACAAACTTGATCAGGATTTCTATTTTTCAGACGGTGTTTATTTGAATGACATGGGTTGGATTTATTTAATCAACAGTTAGGCTTTCATGTACAGAAAATAACCCATTAAGGAGGTCTGGCTCAGTAGCTAGCAACTGGGTACTTAAGTTAAAATCCTTCCGAAAAGGGGAGAACAGGTACATGCTGGTGGGCGAGTGCCATAGTGGCCTGCTTTTCCTCTCTTTTCTTTTCACAATCTCATATAATTATTATAGTAAAAAAAAAAAGAGTGGAGAATCCCGATAGGCAAAATCAGGAATTATGTTGGAACTCAGAAGGTACTGTGCATGTCATCTGGATGTGTGGATGAACAGGCCAAAACAAGCAGGGGTAAGCCAACTGCCATCAATAGAATTATGTTAGTTTTGATACTAAAACTTATAGTCGGATGTTGGTATCAGAATGTTAATGTTAACACAAGAAAATTTTGGTTATGTTGTGTGTGCATGTATTCAATAAACAGTTGCAAAATGCATTTCATGATTTTTGGTGGTGTTTTTAAAGAAGGGAGTTCTGTCACTGACAATAGAGTGTTTAACTAAGTAAACACTTCTCAGGTAGACCACACCACATCACTAAGGGAGACAGCACATTTCTATGTTCCCTGGTGTTGACTGGGTAGCTGTTCACTTTGTGTTCAGTTTGGTATTAAAACTTACAGTTTAATGTTAGTACTGAAATGTTAATGTTACTACAAGGAAAGGCTGGTTATGTTATGCAGTCATATATTCAATAAATAGTTGCAAAATGCATTTTTTGAATTTTGGTGGTGTTTTTGGGAAAGGAAGGTCTAGCGCTGACAATGTTGCATAAAACAACAAAAAGGAATTGCTTTCATCACAATATATTTCTAGCAACAATGTAAAAAAAAACAGTGTTTTGGAAAAATACTGTTCCTATTCAGTCAGTGGAGCTAGATCGCACATGCATATTAATACCGAGCAAGTACAAGAACAGTGCCATTTGTACCATCAGCCAGAGTGAATGCAGTCATGAATGGAGATGCACATACGGGTGTGTTTGAAGTAATGTGAGAATCAGCTTAAATACATGCTCTAATTACAGTTATTGACATGTTTATGCACAATAAATATCTTGAACCCATACATCGTTTCATCTGTTTTGAATGCATGAGATAAGCGACAATATGATTTTTAGTTTTACTTTGGATGTGACACATGTCCAGTAATTATGTTCTACATACTGAGTTCTTAAAGTTGATTAAAATGGACAATGTATTAAAACAGTCTTGTTAATATAGTCAGAATACTCAATAATTTAGAGACTGTGTGCTAACATGCACTTTCTCATCATAGCAATTTAAACAGTTCCACCAATATCTTGATATGACTACTTCTTATTTGACCTTCTCTTCGGATTACTCGAGGCAAATTAGAAGTTATGTACCTACCATAACGTTCCATGTTAGTTGTCTTCTCTCACCTTCTTTCTTGCTGGATGGGTTCGGAGCCGATCCTCAGCTCCGACTCGGCACTTGCTAAGCTTGAGAACTCCTTTTACCAGCTCGAGGCAACCCTATATCCCATGATGCAAGGCGAGACTACCTCAGATCTCATTTGGTAGCTAAAACACCCTGCTAAATAAAACTATTCCCAAAGGAAGAGCAAAGACTAGCCTAGAAGAACTTAGGCAAAAAGTTCTTAAGATAGACTCTTTCTACTGAAGACTCAGGAGAGTGAAAACTGAGAAAGAGAAGCCCTTCAAGATCTGTCCAGGCCAGGGGGAAGGAGGGAGGGACGCAAGAAAGAAGGCGAGAGAAGACAACTAACATGGAATGTTATGGTAGGTACATAACTTCTAAATGTTAAGTTGTCAATCTCGCCTTCATTCTTGCTGGATGGGACCGCGTCCCTAGCACCTGTATCCCGGGTGGCTCAATGGAACAGACTCTTGAGTACTGTGGAACCAAAACTGGCTCTGTCCCTGGAGGCCAAATCTAATTTATAATGAGAGACAAAGGTATGAGGAGTGGCCCAAGTAGCTGCTGCACAAATGGTATCAATGGGTAGCCTATCCTCAAAAGCTGTAGATGTGGACAGGCTCCTGGTTGAATGCGCTTTCGGTTATGAGGGTAGTTGCTTGCCTCTGTGCAAATACACATAAGAAATGGTAGAAGACAACCATCTGGATAAGGTCACTTTCAACACTGGGAGACCTTTCCTGTTTTCTGCGTAGGAAACAAATAATTGATCAGATTTCCTGAATTGTTTAGTTCTATGCAAATAATATCTGAGTTGACGATGGACATCCAAAAAATGAAGTTTTTGTTCAGCTCTGTCGGAATAATTAGGGAAAAAAACTGGTAGATCAATGGATTAATTAATATTAGTCTGAGAAACAACTTTGGGCAGAAAAGATGGATTAGTTCTCAAGGATACCCTGTCCTTGTGAAAAACTAAGTATGGAGAACGGATACAGAGGGCTTGAAGTTCAGATACCCTCCTTGCTGAAGTGACAGCCACTAAGAATATTGTTTTCCAGGTCAGCAACTTTAAGGAGCATGAAGCAGACGGTTCGAAGGGGGGTAAAATCAAGGATGCTAACATCAAATTCAGATCCCATTGTGGAGGAGGATGTTTTACTGGAGGCTTTAGGAGAAAAACACCTCTCAGAAAAGCTTTGCACAGTCTATGCAACATTATGTTATGATCTTGCAAGCCAACATGATATTTAGAAATTGCTGCCAGTTGAACTTTAACTGTCGATGAAGAAGATCCTGACTGAAAAACTTCAGCCAGAAAATCTAAAATTGAATGCACCGGCGCAGTAAAAGGATCAATGCGCCTGGAGTTTGCCCATAGGGAAAAACGTCGCCACTTGCTAGCATAAACCGTTCTGGTGGACGACTTTAAGGAAGCTATTAAGATATCTCTGACAGGATCAGAGATCATAGGAAGCCTGGCTAGGGAAGGAAGTGGAGCAACCAAGCAGTGAGGTTGACAGAATGAATGGCCCGGTGCTGTTGACCCGTTTGGTGGATCAGAAGGTCCGGAACTGGGTCCAGATGCCAAGGCTGCACCAGGAGATGACGATGTAGGGACGGAAACCAAATTTGTCGAGGCCAGTAAGGGGCAATGAGAATCAACTTGGCTCTCAAAACAGTAGCTTTCTGAATGACCTGTGGAATTAAGGGGAATGGGGGAAAAGCGTACAGAAGTCCCCGGGGCCAATCCTGGATTAGAGAGTCTCTCAGGGGATGGCCTGGTAGGGGAAAGAGGGTGAAGAAGTCCGGGAATTTGCTGTTTTGGGGTGTAGCAAAAAGGTCGCAACAAGGGGTGCCCCACTTCTGAAAAATCTCGTCCACTACCGATTGTTTGAGAGACCACTCATGAGGCATGAGAATAGCTCTGCTCAGTCTGTCCGCTAAGAGGTTGGACCTGCCGGGGATGTGCGTTGCTATCAGAAACCGATGAGAGGAGATTGCCCATTGCCAAAGTCTGAGAGCTTCTCGACATAAAGGATAGGACCTGGTCCCGCCCTGTTTGTTGATGTACCAGACTACAGACATGTTGTCCGTTTGAACTGCAATAGTCCCCGAGGGAAGAAAGTCGTTGAGGGCTTGCAACGTTAAAAGCACCGCTCTCATCTCCAGGACATTTATGTGCAGATGGTATTCTGTGGGTTGCCAAGTCCCATGGACCATCCTGCCCTGATAATGCCCCCCCCACCCGATCAGAGAGGCATCTGAAGTGACTGTGGCAACCGGAGTTGGGGGAACAAATGGTCGGCCCTGATGGAGCAGAGGAGACGATATCCACCAGGTTAGATGAGTCCTGTACGATTGTGTAACCAAAATTTCGTGCCTCATGGGTAGGTTCTGGAACGACCACTGAGTGAATAACATCCACTGCAGAAGACGCATGTGGAAGTGAGCTAATGGTAGAAGTACAATGGCCGCAGCCATAAGACCTAGAACCTTCAGAACCAATCTGGCTCTGACTTTGTTGCTCAGTAATATGATCCGAACGTATTTTTGGATGTCCAGAATTCTCTGATTTGTTAGTCTGGCTAACATACTGACGGTGTTTAGTTCTGCGCCTATAAAGGTGATAGACTGGCAAGGCAGCAGAGAAGATTTTTCGAAATTCACTGAGATTCCCAACTTTCTGCAAATCTGCAGAGTGTAGTCTCTGCTTTGAAGAAGCTGATGCTTGGTGGTGGCAGAGAGGAGCCAGTCTTCCAAATAAGGAAACACCTGGAATCCTTGACGTCTCAGATGAGCCGTAACCACTGCCATGCATTTGGTAAACACTCTGGGGGCTGAAGTGAGGCCAAAGGGCAGGGCTCTGAATTGATAATGACTGGTCCCCAGCCGAAAGCGGAGAAACCTCCTGGAGCGTCTGGGTATCTTTATGTGATAGTACGCGTCCTGAAGTTCTCTCGAGCACATCCAGTTGTCCTTGCCCAAAAAGGGCAGAATGGACTGAAGCGTGACCATCCGAAATCTTGCCTTTCTGACAAATCTGTTTAGATTGCTCAGGTCTAAAATTGGTCTCCAATCTCCCGTCCTTTTGGGGACCAAAAAGAATCTTGAGTAGATGTCGGATCCTACTTGGTCTGCTGGAACAATTTGGACGGCTCTTTTTTCTAGGAGCTTTGAGACCTCCTGTTTTGCCAAATCCCTTTGACCGGGTGAGATGTTTGGAAGGGATTGGTGAGGTACGGGATACCTTTCGAAAGGGATTTTGTAACCCTCGGATATGATTGACTGTACCCACATGTCTTGTGAGAGGGAACGCCAGGCTAATGGGTACAGCGATATCCTTCCCCCGACTGCCTCCAAGGGTGGACAGTCGGGCAACACCTCAGGGATGCTGAAAGGGTTTGACAGGAAGAGGCTCCCTGCTACCCTGATTCTGGGGACCCCCCCTGCCTCTAGGGTGGCGTCTGTTATTGTTACCCCCTCTGCCTCTGGGGGTAAACTGACCACGTGTGTCCGGCGTAACTCCTTGGGCTTTCCGGAACCACATTTTTCCTCCTTTCTGACCTTTGGGATAGGGTCTAGAAGGAGTGGAAAAATGGACTCCTACGGCAGAAAGGGTTTTGCCGTCTTGTTAACACCTGGTCAAGGTTTCCTTCACCTGCGGTCCGAACAAAGCCGAACCGTCAAAGGGGGTATTGGTGAAGGATGCCTTAAAGGGGTCTGCGAAATTACAAAGCCGCATCCAGGCCTGATGCCTAAGTGCCACTCCTGTGCCTGCAGCTCTACTCACTCCATCGGCCGCATAGGATATGAGCCGCATGGAGGAGTTGGTTAAAGAATTTAGGATTGCTAGCTGTGAGGCAATCTTGTCTTGAGCCCCAGCAGCTGAAGGATCCTGAACCACTTCACCTAGTTCCTTGAGAATGTCTCTCTGAAGTCTGGTGAAATGACAAAGGTAGTTCAGCGAACGCATAGCAAAGGTCGCTGAAGAAAACATCCACTTGCCATACCTATCCATGGTCCTAGAGTCTTTGTTAGGAGGATGGACAGGCACGGAAGGATCCGCAAATTCCTTCTTGGTGGCCGCCGCCACCACCATAGCATCCACAGAGACGCCCTTAGAAAGAAACTGCTTGTCTGAAGGGGCCGTAATAAATTTGGATGGCCTCCTGGGGACAGGTTCCACAGAATCCGGGGCTGCCCACGCCTTCCGAGCCACTACCTGCATGAGTGGGTCGAAAGGCGGAGACACCCAGGAGGTGGAGGGTCGGGATCCAAACGCCTCCAGGTATACCGACTCATCCTCGGAGGGGTCAATGGAAGGCCAGTTCCCCCTCTGTTTGAGGAGTTCCAGGATGTCTGAAAAGGAGACATCCTCAGAGGGGGACCGGGGGGAACCCTCCGACTCATCTAAGTCGGTATCTGATGTTGTAGACTCAGAGGAGTCTGTGTGTTTCCTCTTACACGTCCTCTTGCGCGGGGGTTCTCCTGCGGGATCAGGAGAAACCTCGGAAGAGGAAGTTATTCCCAATGGGGAAACCTGGGGTGATGGATCCCTGGGCCTGGGAGCAAGAGGTTGGCAAGAGACATCAACAGGCACCGAAGAGGGAGGAGCTGAAGGAATGGACCGTTGACCTGGCTCAGGTGCCAGGACACTCCTCATCACCTCAAAGGCTCCTCTCCCAGGGAGACCAGAATACTCCTGTTCTGAAGAGACAGGAATTCCCGGCTCCACTGAGACAGAAGGCTCCGAGGCCGATGTCGGTGCCGAGCTCACCAAAGCCGAAGCCCCAAGAGGGAGAGCGGGGTCGGACAAGGGTCTGATGCACTAGCCCCCTCGGAGCTGACAAGGGAAACTCAACGACCTGATCCCTCCAAGGAAGGTCTCATGGAGGAGATTGGAGCCGAAGACGACGGAGCCGAAAGGGGATGTATCGGCCCCGGCGCCGACACGGTCACTGTCCCGAAAAGCTCCGGCTCCGAACTCTGGAGGAGAGTCGGAGGAGGAAGTTCAAGGGGAAGAGCAATAGCCGAAGTCTGTTGAGACGGGCTATGGAGCATTTGGGCTAGTGCCTGTGACTTCAACAGCCTGCTTACCACCCTCTCTAAATCGTGGTCTGACAGCCTGGAAGATCTCGAAGATCGGCTCCGATGACTCCATTCTGATAAAAGAGGAGACCTCGGAGCCGAGCGAATCGACTCCAGAGAAGGGGGACCGAGATCTCTTCTTGGACAAAGCCATCGGAGCCGACGCCCTCTCGGTTTCAGATGGAGCCGAAGACTTTTCGGCTCCGATACTGGATAACACCTCGGCACCAGCCGGTGCCGACAAGGCAACTGGAGACTGTGTGTCGGAGCCGGAAGGAACCGACACTACCATCTCAGTGGTAGAAAGATCGGCTCCAGCCGGAGCCGATCTCGACTCCGAAGGAGTCGGAGCCACCGAGGAAGGCTTAACAACCATAGCCTGAACCTTAGGTGGCTTGGAAGGTTTACCCGACCCAGTCTTTGTCGGTGAACCTTCTGGCTTTAATAAGCCACGGAGGATCAACTTGTTCCTCCTCTCCTGCAGGACTCTCTGGCTAAAAGAGTGGCATATAGCACAGAAGTCCTGCAGGTGTAAAGGCCCCAGGCAGTAAACACAAGAAGTGTGACCGTCTGTCAGAGACATCTTCTGACAGCACGAGTCACACTTCTTGAAGCCTGAGACCTTTCCTTCTCTAGACATAGTCTAAGAAAAAACAAAACACACACTCAACAAGAGTCACACAATTAACCCCAAAACACACACAAACTGACAGGGATTAAAGAACTGGGAGGCTTAGGCCTAACCGAAAAGAAATTTAAACTTTTGCCCAAAAAAAAAAAGGAATATAGGGTGGGTACTATAGTATAGCTATACACACTAATATAAAAACTAACCAAAAATAAGAAAAGGGAGGGAATACCCTTGAATAATCTGTTGAATTAGAAAACTCACCTGAGCTGGCAAAAAAGAGACCTCTTTGCGAAGCGGCAAACGAGATCTGAGGTAGTCTCGCCTTGCATCATGGGATATAGGGTTGCCTCGAGCTGGTAAAAGGAGTTCTCAAGCTTAGCAAGTGCCGAGTCGGAGCTGAGGATCGGCTCCGAACCCATCCAGCAAGAATGAAGGCGAGATTGAGAACTTAACATCAATTAGTTTTCTCGATGTAAGTATCAGTTTCAATGAATTAGGAAGCGTGGATTTTGAATTGTATAGAAAGAGCACATGGAGGAATCATTATCTACTAATGAGTAGCACACATCCAAGACATAATACGAAAAATATTATGACTAATGAGACAAATAGGATTCACAAACGTTGCAATCAAGAACTATCACGAAGTAGAGAAGTACAATTCTTAGAGAAAAATCTTAGAGAAAGAGGTTACAAAGACCAGGATCTACAGCCTCATAATACAGAATGGATTAATAGGTCTAAACAAGAAGATACTGTCATCAGATTCTCCTTGACTTATAGTACTGATAATTCACAAATCCAGAGAGTGATAAATCAGTTTTGGCCTGTTTTGACACAGGATCCACTGTTAAAGAACATTGTTGGAGAAAGGTCACAGTTTTGTTATAAGAACAAAAAGAATATAAAAAGGCTATTATGTACCAGCACACAAAATGGTAATCCAATAAAGGGGTGTAAAGGCACTTTCATGTGTGGCAATTGCAGTGTTTGTACACTGACAGACAGCAGCAATCAGTTCATACATCCAATCACTGACAAAAGTATATCTTTAATGTTAAGGCAACTTGTATAATTTGCAATGTCATCTATTTGGTAACCTGTAAAGCCTGCACATCTTTCTATATAGGAAAGACTAATCACTTATTTAAAAAAGAATGCACAGACATCAAAGGGACATCATCAATAAAGATATGCATAATGCATTAGCCTCACATGCTGATGTGAATAGAAGACATACATTCATGTATAAAGTAATTGAAAATATTTTTATTGGACCAAGGAAGGGTGACACTGAAAATTTAACTGAGCTAAGAAAAACAAAATGGATAATTAATCTGACGGCTGATCAGCCCCCAGGTTTAAATAGCATTATCCCCCTAAAACCAGTGCTGAAACTTAAGAGGCCGAAAATAAAGAAAGAACGGAGTCAATCAAAAAGTTTGCCTTACGAATGTGTGCTGACATCACTCTCATCGGGATTTCATGTTCTATAGGACATTATGAATTTTTGTTTTTGAAAAGCGAACATTGTGTCAAAGTTCTGTATGGAACTCATATGGGACTTTTATCTGTGACTGAATAACTTCACTATCAAACACTTGTACACAATTCTGTCTTATTAGCCCATGGAGTTTCAGGACATTAATTTAGATATGACCTAGTTTATAAGAGGACTGATCCTGTATATTTTCTGTCAAAATATAGGTAAATATAAGCAGATTCATGTTCAAGGATCTTGATGGTCACCCCACAACATTTGTTCCCTCTATATGTGGACCAATTTATAGATGTGCTGGACAAATAAGATATCAAATGAGAAACACAGTTTTATTTCAAAGGAAATGTTTTTTTATGATGCCTTTTTACTTTCACGTAACAGCGGTGATTACATCACAGCAGTTCTTGTACTTGTAATTGCTATAAAGACAGTTGATATATATTTTTGAAATTTTGCCAGTATATGGATACCAATAGCTGCACTGTATACCAAAAAGGATGTTCATGTGGTTATAGTCCAAAACTAGCCTTGCTTTCTCATTTCGGCATCTACTGAATTATGAAAGTATTAAAGACTCGTACTAGGCAAAAAAACGTAATGATGGTTAATATACCATATTCACTGGTACTTATGTGTTAACGGTTTTACAAGATTTGCTGATTAATCATGCCTGCTTTATTAAGGATTGTAATCTTTTGTAGAAAATTTCATAAAGAGAAAAACTTTCTTGACACTTAGATGTAAACAGATATGTCTGCTTGCCATCCAATCAGGTTTGCTATTCTAATTTTTGCATCTTCGATTGGATGTGAATGTAGCTTGATATGTACCTCATATGATTGGATCTGAAAAAGTGGGAAATGGAAGCGCTTGGCTACGTATATGTAAATGAGTTGAAATGGAGTTTCAGTGGATTGGCGTAAAGTATTTCTACTGTGTATGTTGTCTGAATGGTTCACTAAGGAATTTAATCTTTTTGAAATGTTTTTATGCAGGGAAGAGCATCCAAGATGTTTGAAGGTAATCAGAAATGGTAATTCATCATAGGTTCATAGATTAGTACTAGGCTAACTGCCCTTGTGGGCCATTTTCAGCCTAGCCAATTACCCCATGTAAGAATGAAACCCTGCACCTTATGCTTGTAAGGTAAACACCTTAACCATTATGCCAACCTCCCACCCCCATTATGCCAACCTATCATTACCTATTTGCTTGCTGCTTTTGATTGGACGTGAGCACAGCTTGATTTGCATATTATGAATTGTATCTAAAAAGGCGGGAAACTGAAGCGTTCGGCTCCGTATATGCAAATAAGGTGGAGCAGCACTTTAATGGATTGGTTGAAAGTAATTCCCTTATGCATGTGGACTGGATGGCTATTTAGAGTTATACCATTTAAAATGAATGCTAGTCCCAATTCTTTCATTACGATCTGAAGAAGATTTTTATCGAAAGCGCTTATCGTGTAGACATCAAGGGACTTTTATCTGATTTGTTATTTTTGTTTGTCTGTTTTTATTAAACGGAGATCGAGTTTTTGGAATTTTACTTGTTTGTGGATTCTACTTCCATTGAATGCAAGAATGCTAGCCTAGGTGAACCCACTGTCTTTGTTTTTCGTTCATATAACAAAGCTGGTCTCACTACCCTTTTGTAGACCTTCCCTTTCACTCTTACTGGTACTCGTCTGTCACAAATCACTCATGACACTCTTCTCCACCCACTCCACCCTGCCTGTACGCTCTTCTTCACCTCTCTTCCACACTCACCATTACATTGAACTGTTGATCCCAAGTATTTAAACTCATCCACCTTCGCCAACTCTACTCCCTGCATCCTCACCATTCCTCTATCCTCCCTTTCATTCACACACATATCTTTCATCTTAGTCTGGCTGACCTTCATTCCTCTCCTCTCTGGAGCATATCTCCACATCTCCAGGGTCTCCTCAACCTGTTCCCTACTTTCACTACATATGACAATGTCATCTGCAAACATCATAGTCCACGGGGACTCCTGTCTGATCTCGTCTGTCAACCTGTCCATCAGCAGTACAAATAAGAAAGGGCTCAGAGCTGATCCTTGATGTAATCCCACCTCCACCTTAAACGCATCTGTCACTCCCACTGCAGATCTCACCGCTGTCACACGACCCTTGTACATATCCTGTACCACTCTTACATACTTCTCTGCCACTCCCGACTTCCTCATACAATACCACAACTTCTCTCTAGGCACCCTGACATATGCTTTCTCTAAGTCCACAAAGACACAATGCAACTCCTTCTGACCTTCTCTGTACTTTTCCATCAACACTTTCAGAGCAAACATTGCATCTGTAGTGCTCATTCCTGGCATGAAACCATACTGCTGATCACTAATCATTACTTCCCTTCTTAACCTAGCTTCCATCTATACCTATATTAATTTGGTACCAGGACTGAGGTCTATCTTGTACAGGGAGGCAGACATTTCTGCCACTGAAAATTCATTCCTGCAAATGAATCCTTCTTTCACAGTTTTGCATCTTCCACGTTAGAAAATCCTTACACCACCATGGAATGGATTTGTTTTCTTGGAAATGATCACATATGATTTACTATTTATGAGGAATTTGTGTGGTCAGTGTTTGCTTTCTCTTTCCCACAAATGAGCACTGCAACACTGGCACCATCCTGCCAAAAAAGTTCATTCTGTATTGACGTCTTCAGTCACAAGATACCATTTGACCATTCAGGTTGTTTTTTGGGATAGGTCACTGCAGGTATAGACAAAATGTAGACAAAATGCTTCTTGTGAACTGTCACAAGCAATTCAACCACTTTGTATGACTAGATTATGGGGAATATATGTTAACACTAGTGAAGATTTCATGTCTGAAGTATTAATTCCTGAAGAATTGGGTTTAACAAAATTCTCTACAAATACACCTGTCCAGTAATAGATCAGTTTGCAGAAAACAATACTCACCTAATTTTACCTTATGGTCCTAAGATTTAACTACTTAAGATGCGAGTGAAAGCTTAGAATTAATATTGTAAACTGTGTCCATTTCCCTCGTCTGTTAGTCATTTGTTTCCTTTATCTTTCAATTATTTTGTATAGAAATGCATGCATTTAATGGGGTTGGGAGGGTGGCCTAATGGTTAAGGTGTTTGCCTTGCAAGCACAAGGTGCAGGGTTTGAGTCTCACAAGGGTTAATTGGCTAAGCTTAAAATGTCTCGCAAGGGCAGTTAGCTTAGTACTAATCTATGAACCTATGACTGTCTTAATTATAAAAAATGTGTTGATTCTTTCCTCCCATCACAGGGACTTTAAATGTACAAATTATAGTAGAAAATAATGTGTTCAATATAATTCCTTACATCACCAGATGGATAGCCATTTGGCTCATGGACAGAACACATATGATTAAAGTGGGTGAAACCAGATGCAGCAAGAGGCCAGTTACTAGTGTTGTGGCACAGGGCTCAGTGCTGGGACTACTCCTGTTTGGAATATACTTCTCTGAAGTCAAGGTTAAAGACAAAGATTGCTGATGACTACAAGCTGTGGGCAATCTTTGACTCCTCCAATGATATAGATATCCTTCAGCAAAGTCTAGATCAGACAAATGAATGGAGCCAGCACCATAGCCTACAACTAAATGTGAAAAAAATCATCATCATACCCTTTGGGAAGTCAAATACCCCTGCAAATTACAATATCAAAAGCACACCCCTAAGAGTAGACTCAGAGGTGACAGACCTAGGTACAGCGATAGATAGTAGCCTGAGCTTCAAACACGTGTCCACAGTGGTGAGGAAGTTCTTTTATGTTGCACAACTTTTACATAAAAGTATGGCATCCAGATCCAAGTAAATTATATTCCCACTGTACACAGCCCTCATTAGACCAATAATTAGTACAATGTGCTATTTGGCATGCACTTGACTAGGCACTTACAGCAACTGGAGTGACCTCAGAGGTTCCTCACAAAGAAAATACAGGATGCAAACAACATGAACTATGTAGATAGCCTAAAATTCCTATCTCTTTACTCTGTCTCCTACTCACTAGAAATGCCTGACCTACAAGGCACTCTCAAAATCCATGATGGAGCTGTTACACATCCACAAGTGAAACAGCATGAAGATCAACCAATCTAGGGATCTAAATTTAGTGATCGACAAAAACAAAACACGTTGAAGAGACAGATGTGTCTCAGAGACTGCCCCTTCTTTGGAACAGACTTCCTATTCACATTAAGCAGAGAACTTCCCTGACCCTCTTCAAATGCAGTTTGGATCAATGCATGGAGAACTGCAAATTCACACCTGCAGTATTGCCTATGACCCTTACGGACAGGGGCAATCTGTAAGATACTCAATGAACAGGCACAAATCTATGCCATCTTCTTGCCCCCAGGGGCCATATATTGGGAAAAATTGGGTTACACTGCCTAGGCTTGTAAGGGCCCTTAAGCCATTAGCCTAGTAATTTCCTATGAACCTATGACAAAGATTTAGCAAAGCTTTTGTTATGTACAGCAATTTGTAAAAAAAAAAAAAAAAAAAAAAAAAGTGTCAAATTGTGTCACTAATGTCACTGCTACTATCAGTTAAACAATGTCTTCCCAGTTATCCATAGTTGGTGTAGATCTTGAATAATTGCAGGCAGTGCTACATTTTATAAATCATCCTTTTAAAAAATAATACCAGGATAATGCAGTTAGTCTGTAACAGTGCATTACAGCGTCTTTAGCAGATAACTAGAATATGTTGATAAAATTACACAGGCATGGTACCTTCATTATACCACACCTGGCTACTGTAAACAGAATGCAGTAGAAAGTTATGCTAACATGATTACCGATAACTCAGGTATCTCATGTTTAAAAGTTTCCTTAGTGCTGTACATTTTCCAGAAAGCTAAATGATATAAACACATTTAAAGATAGACCCTGTGCATTTTAATACCTAACCATATGGGGATTGTGATGATGTACGGCAAAGGCATATTCAAGGAGATGAAATGTAAACATGCAGACCTTTGAATCATTTATGTCTGACACAAACAAAACATAAGTTGCAAGATATTAATGCAACTAGTGCTGATATTCATGGTGAGTTCACAGTAGGTTACAATGACATGAAGATGTTTGATGCCTTAGAAGAAATTATTTAAACATTAGTAAAAGGTAATTTAATCTTCTACTAAATAGCTTCATTTTGTCTGTGACAGAAGGGTCACATTACCTCTGTCTTTTAATGCTGTATTTATGACATTACTGAGGATTTAATGCTTTCCTTTCTAACAACCGCTGCCTTTAGCACAGGGGTGGCTTTTCCTGTCACAGAACTGAGGACAGCTGTCAGGTTTGCTAAACCTGAAATACCTCCAGGGCAGAGAAGAAAGTAAAACAACAAAGGGTTCATCAAGGAACACAAAGTGTTGACGTGAAAAAAGAAAACTGGATTTGAAACTTAGATTCAAGCAATTTGCTATTTCTCTGCCTGTACAATCTTGATGTCAGTAAAGATAATTCTTACTGATTGCTGGCATTTTTGTGAAAATGATATCCAGTCAAGTTCATGTCAATCTCCCATCTAAAAGAGACTAAGCTTTATTTGGCTTGCAGCATGTCTAAATGGATTATAATAGAAATACTCTCTAACGTATTTTAAGTTTTGCTATTAGATTTAGGTATTCTTTAATCCTCTATGAAATGTTCTTCTATTTGAAACTATTTTAAACTTTTCTCAGATATTATTAGGCAAAGCATAGATCTGGGTGTCATGGGAATTCCTATAAATAGAATGAGTGGACTATTCCATACCATACAAGTGTATCAGAATAAATTATGAATCAGGCACTAGTTGACAACATAGTCATAACTTTTTTTTAAACTTCATGTCATTTTTTAATTACTGTCAGCACTCAAAGCACCCTTTAAATATAAAAAGATACAAATACAAAAACAAGTAAACACAAAGAGTGATGAAAATGCAATGCAAGCATGAGCACTCCAGATGGACATATTCTTGGATCCAGGTATCCCTTATCATCTTATGATTCAGGAAACTGATAACTAAATAGAAGCTGAAGAAGAAGATATCCTGAATCGTACAAAAGGGGAACAATGAAATGCAATTACTGCTCACTGACCCTAAGCACATCTAGATAATTCAAGCTATCCTATGGATTTGACAAAACATAACCATTCAGTGGGGAAAAGCACCAGTAATATAGCTGCCATGGACATACAATAAATAACTCCTTTTGTAACTTGGTAGTAGAGGATGCAGTGTCAGAGTGCAACTGCCCAAAATAAATTAAAAAAATGCAGCAGCACACAGAATGGAGTTGTATGAAACAGTCACGATGCCACTGGCGTACTGTGCTATGCAGCAACTTTTACTAGGAAAGGCTCACCCAGACTCTGCTACACTTTGCTGTGAAGGAAAGGTTAGTTTACTTTTTATTAGTTGTATTTTGTATTACTTTCTTGTCTTTTTATATTTTGAATACTGTGATTTGTTTTCTTTACATTGTGTTTTACTTGTAGTCTGCTTTTAACTGCATATTAAAACTTCAAAAGAGACCACAGCTCTGTCTCTCACTGTTTCTCAGGCAGAAATTTTTTCCCACCCACCCTGTTACTATTCTGTTCTTAAGTACCACTGTCATTCTAGTTGCCTGTCTCTTATGTTAATTTGAGCATATATCTCATTTCCTCCCTGCTTTCACCAGCTTGTGTGAGTAAGCACACAATTATCATTTTGTGAAATCACTCCCCTTCAACTATTTAAATTTATTGGCCATCCTACTGTATTCCATAGTACCAGAATACAAAAGTGACCACCCCCTTTCAATCTATCTTGCTGTTTTAAAAATAGTGACTCCCCACTAAAACTTAACTTTTTAGACAGTAAAACTTAAGTTAACTACTTTCACATCTAACTTCTCTAGTGCACACTGCAGTGTTTAGGACAAACAATATTTTTTTCATCTTACCTTTAAGCATCCCTGTGACTAGCACTTGCTCTAATACCTGCTGGAAAGCACTAGGAAGCCTTAAATTGATACAAGCACTCAACTCTCCTTGTTAATAAGAAGAAATTAATCACAGGCACTAAACAGCCTATAATTGTTAAGTAGCTTGCTAAGGTAAGGGAAAACAGCTCATGTACTTTACAAAAAAAAGCACCAAACCAGGCATGTCCAAGGGTCAACTTCTGGTGATTTCTCCTGTCCACCTGGTGAATCTGGGCATACTGGGGCAATGCAGCAATTGTCTCATGTACACAGACAGCCCTCTCCTCCTACCACTCAACACTGCAACCTGTGAGAGATGCACTTACATAGCCAAACTGGAAGCAAAGCTCTCTCCACCCAAGATTGTGCTAGACAATCAAGAGGAGAATGTTAATACCTACACTACACCTCAAGAAACACATAGCCCTTCTAAACCCGCACCACCAACACCCACACATAGCAACACTAAATCCACATATGCAGAGGCCCTTAACAATAACCTGGCCAAGCAACAAGGACCTCCGAAGCTGAAACGCATACAAACACCGATCACAACCAAAGTGTCACCAGTGTGCCACCCAGCAACAGCCCCTAAGGCAAGACAATGTACCTAACACTTCAGTCATAGATGACTCTATAGTCAGGCACACTGATGTCCCACTCACCAGGCTGAACAAGGAGAAAATTACAGTCAGCTGCCTGTCGGGTGCCAGGATCCGCCACATAACACATGCACTCAAGTCACTCCACAACAAGTACAAATATGACTCTGGCATTGTCCATGTTGGAGTGAATGACTTGAGACGTACATCCCTGGACTACATGAAAAGAGACATGAAAGAGCTCTTGGATCATGTGGCCCAGGCAGGTATGACCCTAGCCATGGGTAGCATCCTGCCTTCTCCCAGAATGATACCACAATATAAGGACAAAATGATGATACCACAATATAAGGACAAAATGATTGACTTCAACAATTGGCTAAGCTTCTGGTGTCATTCAAAGGGGATCCGGTATCTGACTTCCTGGGACGACATGATCGACAGACCATGATGCTTTGCCAGAGATGGTCTGCACCTGTCACCACTGGGATTCAGGTTACTGGCTAAGGCTTTTGTCACCCCTATAGTGCCTCTTTTAGGCAAAGTTCAAAGGAAAAAATCACCACCATAACAGGTACAAGCATGCAAAATCTGAAGGTAATGCTAGTCAATGCTATAATTCTAAACCTCAAAATGCACTCTCTCGAGGCACTCCTAAAAATGGAGAACATCGATATCTGTGCAGTAACTGAGACCTGGTTCAAGGCTCCAAACAGCACCCCTGCAATACCAGGCTACAACTCTTACCACACTTTTTGGCCACCAAACCAGGACCGAAACACTAAAGGTGGAGGAGTGTCCATATTCACCAAGGATATTCACTCCCAGATCTGCTCTGAGCTACAAAAGAATGGCATTAAATATACTGATCCCAAGGATATTGCCAATATCCTTTCAGATCAATTCAGTGCCAACTTCACCCCCCCTCTCGCCCCTTAAATGGCCCATCGCAATACTGGAAGATTGCCAAATTCCGGTAAAAATGGCCACACAGGTAAAAAAACGCACTCTCCAAAGCTAAGAATACAGCATCCATGGGACCAGATGACATCCTGGGCTGTGTATTACATGAACTACAAAATGAACTGGCACCTCACCAAAGTGTCATGTTTAATCATAGCCTCAGCTCAGGCTTCATGCCTACTGAGTGGCACATAGCTACAGTTATTCCACTCCACAAGGGCGGATCTAACTTGGATCCCGGGAACTACCACCCCATCAGTCTGACGAGCCTGATCTGCAAGGCCATGGAACGTATTATCATGGAACTTATAAACAAAGACATTGGCAACCTTTAAACACTGGACCCCACCCAGTTTGGGTTCGTGAAGGACTGATCTTGTCTACTGAAACTGATTGACTTCTTCGAATCAGTCTCCAGAGCAGTGGACGAGGGTAAGGCAGTCCACACAGCCTATCTGGACCTCGCCAAGGCCATTGACACCATCCCCCACTCTGGAATCATAGATAAACTTACTAAGCTGGACATTAATCCCTATGTCACTCGATGGGTTGCCAACTGGCTTACTGACAGAACCCACACTGTAAAAGAAGCTGACTCCAAATCCAGCTCCAGACAAGTAACAAGTGGAGTACCTCAGGGTTCAGTCCTGGGACCACTCTTGTTTGGCATCTACTTCTCTGAAGTACAGTCCAATACTAAGGGACTCTGGCTAATACAGTTCGCAGATGACTGCAAACTGGGAGCTATTATTGAATCTCCAAATGATGGGGATACTCTACAAAAGGGCCTTGCAGAAACAGATGCTTGGTGCCAGAGCCATGGGCTCAAGCTCAATGCCAAGAAATGTATAGTATTCCCTCTGGGAAAAAACATGTACCCGTGAATTACCACATAGGTGGCAGTACACTAAACACCGAAAGTGTGATAAGAGACTTAGGGACACAGGTGGATAGTGGTCTCACCTTCAATAACCACATCGCCACAACAGTCAGGAAATCCTTCTATGTGGCACACCTCATCACTAAGGCTTTTCATCCAGAAAAGAAGGAGGTCATTGTCCCACTGTACTCATTCCTCATTAGACCCATTATAGAATACAATGCCTCATTTGGTATTTACCTCTCAAGACACCTGCAACAACTGGAAAGGCCACAGAAATACCTCACTAAAACTATCACAGGCCTAAAGCAAATGCCCTATGTTGATCACCTTAAAAAACTCCAGCTATACTCTGCCACATATCGTCTACTTAGAGGCAATTTCTGCTTAACATACAAGGCCATGTCAAACCGAGAGCTGTTGGACATGTTACACTTGAAGAAATCCCAATCCCTCAAAGTCACACGTTCCAGGGATCTAAACCTTGTCCTCACAATAAACAAAACATGCTGGAGGGATAGGTTCCTGACCCAAAGACTCCCCAGACTCTGGAATAGACTGCCTATACATATCAAGCAAAGCACCTCTTTGGCCCTCTTCAAAAGGAACCTTGACGATTGGATGGGAGAAAGGAAATTCACCCCGGGGATCACGTCAGTCACCCTGCTAGACAAGGGTCCAGGAAGTAAACAGTGTGGGAAGAAATAGCCAGGGAATTGTTATGGCTAGGGTTGTATAGGCCCTAGGGCCAATAGCCTAGTACCAACCTATGAACCTGTGGTGAGTAATGAGCTCATTTCCATACAGCAGTTCTGGATAAAGTTCAATATGCGCCACTACAACTGCCAATGATGAGATTTTCTTGTAAGAAGCACTACTGGCCTAAACACTTCACATGAAGAGGTATACATCCCATTGTTCACGGTCATATAACTCTTGCATATCTACAGAGATGATGTACGATATGCATAGTAATAGGAAAACACCATTCACATGGATGTGAAGGTTTCTTAGGGGCTCCCTTGTATATTTCTATGATAATATCAAAGGAGATGTTTTGTACAGAATTTTAGAATGTGCTAAGTAAATCACACACAGACTCTAGGATCAAAAATCCATAGGCACTGAATATTGATATATAAGACAACTGAATCTATTTCAAGCAAGTTGCAACAGATCGTAGACAAAAATAATAAAACGTATAATTCAATAAATAACATAAAAGGCAGGCATGCATGTAGTATCATATAATCCATAATCCCAGCCTAAAATTATTATTTATTTAACATCTGTTTACCGGGAAAGTCCAACTTGGAACAAAGGCAATTTTTGGAGGAGGCCCAGGAAGAAACACTCCAGATGCATGTCTGTGACGTGGGAGGAAACCGCATAAATGCAGGGAGGATATGCAGACTCCACACAGAAGGCACCCAGCTGAGAACCAAACCAGAGAAACTCTTGCTGTGAGATGACAACTCTATCGCTGCACCATCCAAATTTGTTAATGTACACTGAAGATCTACTGCTAAAACCAGGCTAGATTCACACTGACCAACAACAAAATTTACAAACTGGTTTCACAGAACTCTGCAACTGGAAATGATAAAATAGATTTCTTATTAATACCCTTAAATCTGATGTTATGCTCTTTGCCAACAATAGAAAATCTCAAAACATATCTCCAGTAATAATATTACATAGCAATGGAAGCCTCTTATCAAAGGTTACTGAATAAAGATTTCTCAATGTAGCATTTGACCCCTCACACGCAGTCACAACATAAACTGATAAAGTTGTGAACAAAGTACTGGGACAGCTAAAATTGTACAATAGAATAATTCACCTACTTACACCCATAGCAAAGGATGCTCTAGAGAGAAATATGCTTATTCCTGAAATGGATTATGCCCTCCCCTTAATATTTTTCCATTTTGACATCACCACCAACAAACTCCAGACAGCAATAAAGCAAATCTGCAGTTTTAACTTGTTACCTAAGACACCCTACAGATTGTTTTGTCTTTCGGCTTATCCCGGTTAGGAGTCGCCACAGCGGAACTCCGGTCCGCTGTTTGGTAGTGGATTTTTACGTGCCGAGTTACTAGCCCTGATGCACAACCTTCAACGAAGGCACGCCCATTCACGCACGCCTCCACAGAGAAGACGGTCTAGCTGAGAATCGAACACAACAACGTCTTGCTGTGAGGGGACAACGCTACCGCAGCACCATGTTTATTCCTGGAATGGATTATGGCCTCCCCTTAATATCTTTCCATTCAGATACGGCCACCAACAAACTCCAGACAGCAATAAACAAAATCTGCACTTTTAACTTGTTACCTAAGAAAAAACAATCATCGTTATATTCTGCAGGACAATTTCAACTGGCTAATAATACCTAACCATGCAACACTTCTACTCTGGATACAATTATTTAAGATGATCAAATCTGACCAATGCCTCACAGTGAAGTGGAAACTGATTATTAAGCAGCAGACATATGACCTTAGGGAATCGTTTGATGGCTATCTAGCCCACATCAGAGCGAAGTTTTAAAATAGTTTCATAGATAAACTTTAGGCAATCAGTCTGCAGACCATTACAAGCCTAGCCAAAATCCCTATTCAAAAGTTCCCTCTAGCTTTAAGCAGGTATGAGTAGACAATCTGGGAAGAACCTATACCTCTTCCTAACCCTTCTAAGTCATCTCTCTAAAAGTAGTATCAACTAACTATATAAAATCATTACTCTCTAAACTTAAACCTTCCTCCCCATCTGTTGACAAGCTACCCTCTTATTTCCTGCAGATTGCCTCTGAACCTCCTGCCTATCCTATATCCATCTTGATCAACTGTTCCATTTCTGAATCCTATGTCCCCACTGTATGGAAGAACTTCTTTACTTTACCCATTCACAAAGGGAGTAACTCCTCAGACATATCCAAATTCAGACCAATTGCCATAATCTCTCCACTCTCAAAAATCCTAGAGAAATGCATTCACAAGCAGGTAATGCATTACCTTCACCAGGGAAACCTTCTCACACCCACACAGCATGGCTTCCATACCAAGCAGAGTACAACTACTGCACTAATATCCTTCATCAACACAGTCTCCCTCAATTGAGATAACAATAAACTTGTCTCGTGCCTATTCCTTGACCTTTCTAAAGCCTTTGACACTGTCTCTCACCCTCTCCTTCTTGACAAACTCACTAACTTACCTTTCTCTCCCCCTACTATGTCCTGGTTCTCCAGCTCTCTCTACCCGCCATCAATCAGTTAAGTGGCTCTCTGCACTATCCTCCCCTCTCACTGTACAAATGGGAGTCCCCCAAGGGTCCATTCTTGGACCACTACTCTTTAATATTTTCACCAACTTGCTCTACTCCTCGTCCCCAGTCATCTCTTGTGCAATATGCTGATGATTCTGCTGTTATAACCATTGCTGACAACCCAACTGACCTCCACTCAACTACCCAGGCATCCTTCCACACCACTGAAACATGGTTTAGTGATAACAAACTAATACTTTATCCAAAAAAAACTAAGCTCCTACTCTTCCTCCCTAAAAACCTCACCACACTCAAAAATACATTCACCATCTTATCCAGCGACAACACTACAATCTCAGCTTAATCTAGTACTAAATTGCTAGGTGTAACAATAGATGATCAGCTTAAGTTTGATCTCCATATTACTAACTTGGTAAAAGGAACTCATTAGAAACTTGGACACCTTTTCCATAACAAGAAATACTTAACTAACACAGCCCAAATAACTCTCTCCCATACTTTACTACTTCCAACACTCCTGTGCACCTGTCACATATTCACAAACTTTAATTCTACACTTATTTCCAAGCTTGAAACTATGTACAACACGATCGCCAGATTTGCAGCTAACCAAATCAACAAGTCACACAACTGCTTTCCCTGAGAAGCTTTTCTCCCCGGGTCTCTGCTGAAAATGAGCCAAAAGCTCAGTCAGACTAACCCGGTTAACAAATATAAAATAAATAAATCAAAAAAATGTAATGCTATCCTTCCAATTATGAAGGTTTACCCTGAAGGATAATACTCTGCTTGACATATAGCAGAAGTTCGTTACAAAGGTGATGGATATGAACCTGCCATGCCAATGTGTCTTATTTATCTGTTCATGAAGGTTTAGTTCCCTTGACCGGGTATTTAAGGTAGCATTTGTTTTGAAAAAGAACATGAAGTTAAAGAGGGTTGGCTCATTTATGGTTTAAAAGGCTAGACAGAGATCTTCACAGAACAGTCTATAAGAGGCTGAGTATAGAGGAAGGGCTGCCAATCTGTTCCAATAAGCTTTTTCAGTACAAATGTCCTTTTACCTATGAACCTCTTAGGTCTCTCAAGTGATATGTTTAGACAAATTTAGTAATTTGTCTTATGAAATATGAGTAAAGGGGAAGCTAAGACCTCTTTGGATGTACTGGACATGCCTCTAGAAATTAGATGATCCAGGTAGAAGAATTTATAAACTACCGCAGAGTTATGAAGGTCAAATAAGGAACTTTCAGCTAGGGCACTTATATCCTTTATTAACGTGTGGGATTGGAGGACTGTGTCACCTATGTGGTATGCGAATGTTTGTTTACCAAAAGAACTATGCAATATTTTTTTAACATTTAATTTGAAGCTACTACTCTTGCACCAGTTAACATGGTCTAAGGTTGGAGAAATTGTCATAGAATATTGAATAACAATACATGGTTTACAGTGGTCTGCAAACTTCAATAAAAATAGGCCAGGAAAGTAGGCCTGAAAGTCTGAGGAATAAATGCCATACAGGAGAAGGCCAAACACTGAAAACTGTGATACAAAATAGGTACTTTTTTTTGTTTTCAGAAGTGGCACCTCCCACTCTAACCACATGGGTAATGTCAGGCAACCAGCAAAAGACTTTGGCCAGGTCCAGATCTGCTGTATTTACTGTATAACTTCTGTCACTCCCTCATTAACTTTTTCAAAGAAATTAATGAGGTTAAAGAGGCAGGACCTTCTTTTGACAAAGCTGAGTTGATGAGGATATAGGTTTAAGAGATTTTCAATATTCAGACTGAGGCCAGATATAATACACTCATGGCTTTACATATGAAGCTAGTGAGACTAATTGTTCTATAGTCACCAGGCCTGTGGTTGAACCCTTGGGTAATGGCATTACAATAACTGTTTCTCAGGCTTTAGTAGTATAACCAGTGAAGACATTTAGATTAAATAAGTTAAGTAGGGGGTGCTAATAGGCCATATTTGGCACTGGCTATCAAGGCAACCTGGTATATATTAATAGGATCCGTGGATGAAGAGTTTTTATCTTTTTTGAGGGCTTAGCAAATTTGTTTTATAGTCATTAAAGAAGTGGCTGGGATTGTGGAATAGCTACAATTATAGGTTGAATATAATTTGCACTAGGATTGTCAGTTATGATATTAACTATTTCCTATAGGTCAGACTGTATTGTATGATTTCAAACTAGATCCTGACATTGCTGGCTGTTAGTTCTTAATTTCTTAACATAAAAGAAACACAAGTTATCTTCTTAGGGTTTTTTTTGGCAATCACAGGTTCTCACTTAGCTTCCTGCTTCTTAATGGTCCCTTTAAGCTCTTTATTATTTTTTTAACTGTGTTCTTAGTGAAGTAAAATAAGACCTCTTATAAATATTAATCAATGTTTCTGTCTTGGGTATTCCACCACAGGGGATTGCCTTTACATTTCATATTATATTTGTTGCAGATAAGGACTGCCTTATCAGTACAAATATCTAACATGAGTAAATATCAAAGACTTAGGGAGCAGCCTTAGCAATGGGATTCATTATAGAAGGATGACAACAGAATTTATTTAGGTCATCAAGCAACTAGAGAATGTTTGGTTTTGAGAAGTCCCTAAACACAGAAGTATTTACAGGGGATGCATAAAACTTTTACAGGAAAAGGTCATTAATTTACAGACTGATTTAACGAGGTAGGCTGATACATGGGAGATGTGCAATAAGTGAACATGTTTGAAAGCAGTAGATCAAAGATGTTGAGGCCCATAGTAGAATGGCTAATTATTTGCAAAAGACAGTTAATATTTACAATATCAAAGAAGTGTCGGACATACTGACCACAGGCAGGGTAAGTCAGCCAAGTTATTAATGGATAGTTGAAGTCCCCAATAGAAAGGTGCCAAGTTAAATGGGATTTTGCCTAACATGCTAAGACAGCCATTTGCTCAGAAGAGGACCAAGATAAAATTATAAAACTATGAAGTGGTAATTAGCCTTGTGTGTATTGGTTTGCACATCTGGGAGTTCAAATGTGGGGTCATGTGGTAATGATATCATTGAAAAATACTAATATTTCCTCAAAATTTCCAGTGGGTTTGAAGATGTGATAGGTATATACATATAAATAAAGGGAGTGCTTTCATTGCTCTGAAACCATGTCTCTTCAACTACACATAAAATAATTTGTTCAAGTTGCAAGAAAGCCTCAAGTTATTATTATTATTATTATTATGACTCCTGCATTGAGAACAGCCATATTAGTATATTCCAGTTTAGACTTTACTAGTTTGGAATGTCAGTCAGATGCACTATTTCACAAAAAGCACTATGGCTCACAGCAAAAGCTTTAGCCAGAATGCAAAAGCCTTGATACGAGAGGTACAGGTCATTCCTGGCAATGAAGGCAGGCTTGTCAGCCATCTCTTCCCAAACTGATACATACAGGATCCTCCTAGAATTACGCCAATTACTAAAGCCAATTATTTTGTCTTTGAATTTCAGCATCATTAAAGATGACAAAATACCATTTAATACCACCATCTTTTCTGCCTCAGACACAAGTAGAGCAAGCTCAATTATAACCTTATGATTGCCCTTCTGAGTAAAGTTCCTAAGGTCATTCAATTGCACATGGACCACTATCAGGTCAATCATTTTTTGTCAGGATGGAGGACTGTATGAGCCCTTGTTACAATCCCCAAATGCTCCAGAAAGAGAGCTAACAGTCACCCTACTGTTAGCCAGCCTGATGAGGGAGGTGTGCATATGCCTGACAATAAAGTTACCTGTTATAAAAACATTACCATAGTTCAGTCTTAGACAGTCTTAAGGACTTGGGATCTGCAACCTTGTGATCTAAGAGGTATGTGTAATGGCTCTGAGTGTGAAGGCTGAAGGTGGGTGTACTGCACCATGAACTAATATCTGAAATTTCTTGATCTTTAGCACGGGAGGATTAGACAGACTTCTCTTAAGAACCCCAGCATAAATTGGCTTTGTAGAACTCTGTGATCTGTATATGCATGCGTTGTGCTTACTGAATTGGTTCTGAGGTAAGAAGGTGGCCTTCAAGTTCATTAAATATTTCCACCTCTCACATAATGAGTAATTATAAAGTAGGAATAAAATATTTTCAGTAAAAGCATGAGGCAGTTTCTACAATATCACAAAATACTTACTGTTATCAGGCTGGCGAGAGAATGGGCAAAAGCTGACCAAAATTCCATAATGGCTAGTACAGATGACAAGGGTATAACAAAACATGATAAGTTAATAACTTACTTTCAGTATAAGACAGAAGGGGATAACTGGATTAGAAAAAGGTGATAATATGGGATATGGCTAAATGACAAAATAATACGAGGTATGACTACTGTAGTATTCAAAAGTGCAAAAGAATGTACAATTGCCTGGAATATGTAGATTCAATAAAGTAATCAGCAACAAATGACAAATTTAAATCAAATAGCTTTATCCAGTAGAGTAATGTGCTCTCTACCTAACTAGCAAAAGCAATGAGTAACAAAAAGTCTAACCCATTAATATCCTTATGTAGTAAGTGAAATGGCTGCAGCTAGTCTAAATGAATAGTTCCTAGTGCAGTAATTGCAAAACAAATTGTGTGAGTGCAATATCAGTATAACAATCCAAGTAATACAATCACTGTTGGTAGGAGAAAGCATTTTCCAGTCTGGGATCTGCTACCTGAAATCATATACCAGCTGAAATCAGGACAGAAAATAAAATTTCAGTCTAAACTAAAAGAACATCTTATAAAAGATTCTGACTGCACATATTTAAATGGCAATGGTTAAGAAAAGCATATGACAAGGTCAAAAGAGAGCTGATTTGAGTAGTCCTGTGATGGTTTAAAGTCCTAGAATCAATAGTAGATGGCAAAGCATGTTTCAGTGTTCGGACTCATAGAGGGGTTTCACAGTGGGAGTGTGTGTACATCAGGGCTCAGCTCTGAGTTCAGTGCTGTTCTTACTGGTAACGGACTACATGAGGAAACAGGTCAAAAGCCACAGATCAGCAAAGCTCCGTATGCACACAATGTTGCATTACAAAGAGCATCTGAACAAGAACTTAAGTTAATGCTAGGGGAATGTAATGCAAAACTGAAGCCACATAGGTTGAGTACAGACAAGACATAGCAGCAAAATGGGGGAAAACAGAAGAAGATGAAAACTGAGACAGAAGGGAAAATTGTGGAAAGGTCACCAGCTTTGGGTATCTAGCAAAGGTGTTTGAGAAGAAAAGAAATCGAAATGAGGAGGTCAAAACTACAGTCGGGGGGATTCAGCCAACTGGCACAGTGTTTCAGGGGTAGTGAATAACAAAAAACTGCCAAAGAAGCTGCAAAGTGAGGTATACAAAACAGTGATGTGGCATGTACAAGTGTATGGTTGAGAAACCTGTGGAGTGAATGCAGAGCAGTTGAAGAAAGTAGAGGTGATGGAGATGAAGTGCCTGAGATTAGTGTTAGGATGCCACTATGTGAGAGGTTAAGAAATAAGGACATTCGAGCAGAAACTAAAGTATCGCCAATTGCAGGGAAAGGTCTAAGAGAGAACAGATTATAGTGGTTCGTTTCTGTGCAGGAAAGCAGAAAACAATTTGAAGAAGATTTGAGAGAAGCAGGAAGAAGTTAAGAGGAAACAAAAATGTCCGGGAAAGAGGATGTTTGGATACAGAAAATGGGAAAAAGATAGTTGATGATTGTGATAACAGTTAAGGATAGCAACAAGGATGGCACCTTTTCTCATCTGAATATGGTTGCAACTGTGACTTTATAAAGCAGCTATACATTTGGGTACCATTCCTAATTTTGTATGGAAATATAAAAATATTGTACTTGCTTTTAGGACTGTTTTTCAGCAAGTTTTAATTAGATTGTAATGATAATTTATAAATATACATAAGTGATTTGTGCAGCATGTATGCAAATTCTACAACTCATCACCAAAATGACATGTATACTGTATAATGGATGGATTACACGTTTGTTTTCAAACTACAAAACTTGTATAACTATTCTCTGATGTTTATTAACCTATATATTTGTGTATATTATGATGCCACAGTGGTCTTGGACACTGCAGAAAAGAGCTTGACATTCAGTCTACATATCAGGTTAAGAAAATGAAAATACAATAAATACATAAAACAAATAAACCAAATGTGAGGCAACACTGTGCCATCATGTCAAAAGTAAAGTAGGCAGCAGCAGCATTAATGTTCAGCGTGTATTGCACAAAGTTAAAATATGATCTACACAGAAGTCAATAAAAGGAAATTGGCGACTGCTTCATATGGAAATAAATGATGTGTGTATGCATGAAAATACCCATACGCACCCACAACTTGAGGTATATACAAAGACATTCTTTTAAAAGGAAGACAAAAAAAGCATTAACTGGGGTGCGGCATTTATTAAAAGTACATCTCATTCATTCATTCAGTAATTCTTTCATTGTCTGATAACCTTCCTGTCACTAGACATTAAGCTAGAGAACTAATACTCGACAAAAAAGTCCATTGCAGGACACGCACTCTTACACAGTGCACATGTATTAGTTCATAATTTACAAAAAACACCATTTCACCTAAATGCATGTCACTGGGATGTGATGGATAACCATAGAACCTGACAGATATTCACATGGACAAAGAGTGGGACATATAAACTCCACATAGAAGGAATACAAGTTCAAAAATAAATCAGCAAACCAACAGTTAAGAGTCAGCAATGCTAACAGCTGCACCACGGCAACCTACATTAAAGAACTGAATAATGACAGAGGTGGGCATATGGTTTACAAAGAGAGAAGACTTTATGTACTTGTTAATTTATTTGTTTACATTTAGCTAAAGAAATAACTGAAAAAGTCCAAAGATTTTTTTTTGCACAAAATCCAAGCAAAGAGGTTCACATTACTTATACTACATGGTATGCAGTTATTCAGACCCACAATGAAAATATATGTATGATGAGACCTCTTATAAGCATCAATTTATTTTATTTAGTTATCCTTTGTTGACCAGGTTAGTTCCATTAGGCTAGTAGCCTTTTCCAGGGGATACCTGAGGTAGTTATTTCTAGTACTATGGAAAATGTGGTCAGGAGATCAGGGAACTTCCCACAGTCAACATTGTCGTGAGTGGGACCCATTTTGTAGAAGCATTTCCTGTGTCCATTCCAGGTGCAGAGGCAGTCCAAAGACACGGAGCAGATGAAGAGAGAATGAGACGATGGAGTGGTGAATAAAATGCAAGAGAAAGCCAATGTTGATTCTAGAGAATATGTTTGACACAAGTCAGCAAATGGTGGGTATATAATTACAATCCTTCAGTCAGGAGGGTAGAGGGATGATTTGCTTAAATAAATGGTGGTGCAAAGTGAGACAGAAAATAAAGGAGATGCTTCCTGGTTGGGATAGTATAGAGAACATACAAAATGTGGTTGCTGAGACAATCCTGAAAAATGTGGTGAGATGCAAAAGAAAACATGTGCAGAGTAAGTAAAAGAAGGCAAGAGTGATGTAGCAGAAAAGAAGGCAGAGGAAAATGAAAAAAAAAAAAAACAAAAGTATATAGTAAGGATTCTAAGTTAAGAAAACAAAGACATGGACAGGTATGAAGTGTGAGACAATTTAATAACTCATTCGATTGCAAAAGCACATGAAGTAAAAGCATTTATTCTTATTAACAGTGAGACATTTTATGGCATTATATTTGAGTCTGTTTTTTCAATGGAAATTTTTCTTGGAGAATATGGAAAAAGAAAGACTGCAACCCATGGAATCTTTATGTGATAAAAGCATTTAACATGAAAACAAAAAAGCAAATTCATGCACAATTTCAAACAGAGGTAGAAAGACAGACTTTGAAAGGGCATTTGAAAACATTATGCAAAGAAGTACTAGACAATGCAAACATTTATGACAAAAGGGGTTTATGGATTGGTGGCTGGGATTGTACTAAAAAATTATACATATACCAAGCAAGATAAATGTGGAGGGGAATAGGGGTGTCATAAAATACTAGAGACCACCCAAAACATGTCTTTTTTGTTGAAAACATGGACATATGATAAGGAACTGTGACAAAAGAAAATGTAATACTTGTGGGGAAATGGGACATGATGCAAATACATGTGAATTGAAATGTTATAAATGTAACAAAATTGGGCATTTATAGATGGACTGCAAAAATGAAAGTAAGGGTAAGGAAGAAGAAAAAGAAACTGAACAAATAAAACATTTCAGAAGTAGTAGAAATAGAAGAAAAATTACGTGACACAAATGCAATAAAGAAGAAACAGAAGAAGGCTCTGAAATAAGTGATGAAACAGACAGAAATTGAGAGGTAGTAAAAAAGGAATTTTTATCAGTGAAAGGTTAAAAGACAGAAAAAGGAAATTTAAAGAGATAAGTACAATAGAAAAGAAAAAAATGGATGAAAAAGAATATATACAGCTAATGACTGGCAGTTATGTAAGTATGGAACCATGAATCGTAGGAAAAGGTAAAATTAAAATTTTAGAGTGCTTTCTGTAAATGTATTATTAAGAATATAGTAAAAATAATATGAATTTTGGAGAGGTGTAGTACATGTAACATACATATATTTATTTTGGAAGGCACAACATTTTTAATGAATGAAGAAAGATTTCAAACAGAGAAACTATAAGGAGGAAAGATAATCTGGAATTTGGGAAATGAGAGATATCCTAGAATAGCTGTATTCCGTAGAATATAATAAAGATATCAGATGCAACTTTAGCAAAAATGAGAATGTTAACCATTGTAGACTTGAAATGTAAAAAAAAAACAAGTATATATAACATTATATGCTTATACTAACTGTAAAGTAAATTAAAGTTTATTTTGTCAGATTTTTAGACTAGTGGTAAATAAGAATATTATAATAAAAGGAGGATTTAATATGCAATTTAAAAGGCAAGCGCAAAAAGAAAGAAAATGTTTTAAAAAATGTAAGAAGTTATAAGATTTGGTAAGTCAAAACTTTGGGACAATAATTCATGGAGTTACAAAAGGTGTATGTATAGAACTGAAATAGATTATTTTACAGTATCAAAGGTTTTAGTTATAAGAGAAGGCGAGGTAGTGGAAACAAGAATTTCTGTTCATCTTAAAAAAGCAATATATAAAAATAGGGAAAGGATTAAATGAGAAAGCAATGGAATGAAGAAGGAATGAGATTAGTAATACAGTTAAGAAAGGATCATATTACTAAGAAAACGTTTTATGAAAACTGGTTCTAAATACTGGATGATGTTTAAGGAAAAATAAAAAAAAAGATATGTTTTTACAGTGGCAATATGATGTTAGAAAAGAAGAGAAAGAAAATGATAAAACAATATATAGTGATGCATCTCAGGATTTAAAACAATGATAGAATATATTTTGACAAAGATTAAGAATTATATGAAAAAATCAACAAAAAATACAAGAACTGTTATATAAGTAAAGATATTTTTTACAAGGAAAAAGAGAAGATGTTCTGAGTTACTTAAGCAGATTAGTAAAGGAAGATGATAGTGTAATGAGATAAATAAAAAATGTAAAATGAGAAATAAAACTCAGGAAAAGATTATGAATAGTCTAACACAATATGTACAAGAAATGTTTAAATAAAAAGCAAGATAGCAAATAAAACATGGAAATTAAAAAAAAAAACAACAACTGAAAAAGAGAATAAAGTGTTGGAAAAGGAGATTTATTTAAATGAGCTAGATAAAGTATTAGGTCAAGTAAATATAAATTCAGCTGCAGGACCAGATTAATTGGTAATGAAATACATAAAAATTTAAGGGATTGGCAAAACATTTTTTAAAGATTTTCAATGAATGGTTAAATGAAGGTTTTATGTACAAATAATTATGTAGTTGAATATTTAATTTGAAAGAAGGAAAATAGATGACAGTTAAAAATGTGGAGATAGTACTGAATAATAACGATTATAACAGCTTTATGAAAATAACACAAAAGTTTGTAACAAATGCAAAAATGGAAAATATTATGGAACATAATATATATATATATATATATATATATATATATATATATATATATATATATATATATATAAAACAAAGGGGAAAGGGTTGACAAGAATTATTAATTATACATAAGTTGTGGATGACATTAATAGAAAATAAAGTAAAAAAATCATGACAGGATACCTTAATAAGCCATTTGAGAGAAATGGACATGACATGTTATAGTTAATAATGAAATAATATAATATAAGAGAGAAAGGAAATTATGTATGTCTGTGTACAGTAATAATAAAATAAAAATTCTTGTAAAAGGCTGGTTAAGCCGAGAAGTACATATGAAGAGTAGTATAAGACAGACATGTCCAATGAGTTATATACACTTTGCATTAGTTATGAATGTAATATTATGTGACATAAATTACAAAATGAAGGTGGCAGGGTATATAAAACTTGAAGGATTAAGTATTCTATTTCTATTAGCATACACAGATGGTATTATAATAATTGCAATAAACACAATTTGGACAAAAATAAGTAATAATTTGCACAAAGGATTGTTTAAAGATGATAGGTATGACTTTAAATAAAGAAAAAGGTAAAGCTTTAGGTGATATAGTAAAGCTAGGGGGTATATATTTTGCAATGAATTAAATTTCTGTGTTGGGTATAACATTTGGGAATAAAGATGCATGTAGAATTCAATGGGAAAACAAAGGAAGAGATAAAACAAACCTGTCTTTTATGGAGAACATATAAATTCAGTACTGATTAGAAAAACAGCATAATTAACAAGTGTATTTATGCTGCCACCATTTTTTTATATTTATACTGGGTTTAATAGGAGTTTTGTATGTAAATAAAAAGGAGGTTTAAGGTTAATTAACCCAGTGGTATATGCTGCTTCATTAAAGTTGTATGAAGTGTTAAAAGGGATAAATGAAAAAGCTAAGAGATTAGTATTAAAACTGTATAAATATAAGTATTATAAATTTGACGGTATGGTAAAAAAAAAAGAGTATGAGAGATCAGTGTATACATTAAGAAAAAAAATGTCACCAAGAAAAATATTTTTGTGGAAAAAAAAAAGACATTATAAAGAAAAGTATGGTGTAAGAATTTAATGATAAAACATAACTATGCAAAACCACGGGAAAAGCTAACACATGAAAAAAAATAAAGCTATAAAAATAAGAAGCAAATTGTGTAATCAAAAAGTAGATAGTTAAGATTTTGTGTGGAGACTGGTAATAGATAATTTGCCAGTAAAAGGAAATATGCCATATTAAAAAAATGATAGAAGATGTTTACATTGTAAAGAAGAAGAAACAACTATGGAACGTGTGTTTTTAAAATGCAAGAGAGTAAAAAAGTTATGGTGAAAACTATTTAAAGAAGATTTTTGGAAGACATAAAATAAGTGAATACAATAAACAGATATTATTAAATATAAATATTGTAAGAATAAAAGCAAAAAATGTTAAAAGATTAGATGCAACAGAATGAAAGAATAAATTAAATTATATTTAATGTTAAATGAATTATAGCAACAATATTATGTAACATCAGATGGTGGCTATGGAAAAGGAGTGGATGTGCAATAGGGATGAACTTTTAGTATGACTGTAAAGGAAATTATAAATATGTGTAAACAGATATGTATATTTATATGTATGCAAATGTTTTTAAATATGTTACTATTCTGTAAATAATTATTTTTGTAAATAAAGGTCCCCTATGATCAGCTACAATCAGCACTGATGGAAGTGCTAGTTGTGAGTAAGTGTGCATGTTCCATTCTTTGAGCAGTGGTGGCTGGAAGGATGGTGTACAAGATGAAGGTTTCAGAGAAAGGAGTGGAGGTGAATGTCAGCTCAAAAAAATGGATGCTACAGATGATGTGGAAGATTCAGAAATGCCTTTTCTGTAGCATCTTTTTGGTCAAGACAGAAGTGTGTAGTCACAACCACCTAACTGGAAGAGCTGCTGGATGATTTAATCAAAGTGAGCAAGAGAATGAAGTCCCCTGGTGTGACATTATAGGTAAAATACAGGAGGAAGATACAAAAGTGATGTTAGAAGGAGCCAATGTACAAATGAAGAAAACATATATAGTAAAAGTGGTGACTACACAGGTTAGACAGAAGGAAAAGAAAAAAAGAAGCCACATCAAAAGAAGCTCATGGTAAGAATACAAAATAAAAATTACTCATTTTACAAGCCAAATTATACAGCAGATTTGTAAAGTGTTTAGAGTAATTATCCAGTATCATTGTCCCTACAGGCCTCAGGCCTGGTAGAAAGGGTAAATCAAACCTTGAAAACAAAACTGGCAAATTGTACTACAGAAAGTGGGTTACAATGGCCAGATGCCATGGCTTTGGTATTGTTTAGCATTCGAAGTGCAATTAGTGCACCTAAAAGATTCTGTCCCCATGAAATTCTTACAGGCTAACCAATGCAGATGCCAACCTCTATCATGCCCAAAACTCTTGAGTTGCAAAATACTGAAGAATTTATATTTAATTCCTGATAACAGTTGATTTCTGTGCTGCAGCAATTCCACTCCCAGGTCAATTTCCACACAGCCCTTAAGGCCAAACAAAATGCCAGACACACTTGTCATTGGTGATTCCATAGTCAGACACACTGACGTCCCGCTCACCAGACTGAGTAAGGAGAAGGTCACAGTAAGCTGCCTGTCGGGCGCTAGAATCCGCCACATAACGCAAGCACTCAGGTCTCTCAACAGCAGGTACAAGTACGACTCAGTCATTGTCCACGCTGGTGTCAACGACCTGAGACGTACCTCCTTGGACTACATGAAAAGGGACATCGAGGAGCTCTCTGATTATGTAGCCCAGGCAGGTATGACCCTGACCTTGAGCAGTATCCTACCTTCACCTAGAATGATGCCACAATACAGTGATAAGATGATCAGCTTTAATAATTGGCTTAAATTCTGGTGTCATTCAAAGGGGATCCAATGTCTGTCTGTCTGGGATGACATGCTGGACAAGCCATGCTGCTTCACAAGGGACGGCTTGCACCTGTCACCCCTGGGCTTCTGGATATTGGCAAAGGCTCTTGCCACCCCCATAGTGCTTTTTTTAGGCAAGGCTCAAATTCTAAACCTACCACCCTAGAACACCAAAAAGGAAAAAAACTAAGGGTAATGCTGCTCAATGCCAGAAGTCTCACTCTCAAGATGCACGCACTCGAGGCCCTTCTCAATATGGAGAACATCGATGTCTGTGCTGTGACAGAAACCTGGTTCAAGGCTCCTGAGAGCACCCCAGCACTAACAGGTTTCACCTCATATCATGCGTTCCTGCCCCAAAATCCGGACAACACCAAGAAAGGAGGGGGGGTGTCCATATTCATAAAGGACACCCACACCTCAAGGTTGGTGGCAACGCACGATGCATCTGAGACCATCCAGGTGCAATTAACCATAGGCAAGACTGCTCTGCAATTTGTAGCATGTTACAGGCCACCCTCTCAAACTCAGGAACCTCACATGGCCTTCCTGAAAACATTGGAGGGATAAATGTATCTCCAAACACCATCATACTAGGTGACTTCAACTACCCTAATATAGACTGGGAACACTACTCAAGCCCGAACACTCTAACCCAAAGATTCCTGGAGTTCATAAACTCAAATGCCATGGAACAACTAGTCACCATCCCCACAAGAGGAGAAAACATACTTGATCTCATCATCACGAACATGGGATCAAAATGTTCAACACCGGAAGTATACCCTCACTGGTGAGATCAGATCATAAACTAATCTCGCTGGAGGTCCTCATCCCGCCCCACCTGAAACAAAAAGACCACAGTGAAAAACTTCTCAAAAGCCGATTTCACACTTCTAAAAACTAGTGTGGTCTCCTTTAAGGCCCCTGAGCCAGTGGTAAACATTACTCAAACCGCTGAATCACTTACAAATGCCTTCTACCAGCACCTACAGGACTGCATGGATCAGGCAATCCCAAACAAAACTAAGACTCTCTGTACCAAAGGCAAGCGTCCAGTCTGGTGGACCCCAGCCATAAACAAGCTCTACAACAAAAGGAGGAAGCTACTACAAGATAGAGAAAATCCTTGAAAGGTAAGACACCTTTGATCATTATAAGTAAAAAACTAAGAGCTCTCATAAAATCATCCAAGGCAAATTTTGAGAGAAAAATCGCCAAGGACTCTAAAGACAATCATAAGGCCTTCTTTAGCTATGTTAGAAACCTAGGAGGAAACTCCCAGATATGCTCAGAATTAGTTCAAAATGATGTGAAAATTACTGAACCTACACACATTGCTAACATACTGGCTGACAGGTTCAGTGCAAACTTCTCCCCCCCCCAAAAGGAGAGATATCTATTCCAGAGGATTGTAGACCCCCAAACATCTCCAACGCCCAGGTGAGAACTGCCCTCACTAAGGCAAAAAACACAGCATCCATGGGACCGGATGGTGTCCCCAGCTGTGTGCTTCATGAACTCAACGAGGAATTAAACCCACAGTTAGGACAGCTGTTTAATCTTAGCCTCACCTCAGGATACGTACCCAAGGAGTGGCGCACGGCGACTGTGGTCCCACTTCATAAGGGCGGTGCCTCCACAGACCCTGGAAATTACCGCCCCATTAGCTTGACAAGCCTTATCTGCAAAGCCATGGAGAGGATCATAATGGAACTCATAAATAAAGACATAGGGAACTTGCAGACTTTGGATCCAACACAGTTTGGCTTTGTCAAAGGCAGATCCTGCCTCTTAAACTTGGTTGACTTTTTTGAGACAGTCACCACGGCCATTGATGAGGGAAAGGCAGTCCATACAGCCTACCTCGACCTGGCAAAGGCCTTCGACACAATACCCCACTCAGGTATCATCGAAAAACTCATCAGCTTGAATGTAAACCCATACATCACAAGATGGGTTGCAAACTGGCTAAGTGACAGAACCCACAGGGTCAGAGTTGCTGGAGCCATGTCAGACTCAAAGCCTGTCACAAGTGGTGTCCCACAGGGCTCAGTCCTGGGTCCACTCTTGTTCGGCATCTACTTTTCTGAAGTACAAGCAAACACAGGAGGGTTATGGCTGACAAAGTTTGCAGATGACTGCAAACTGGGCGCCATAGTCGAAAACACATCTGACACAGATATCCTCCAGAAGGGCCTCACAGAAACGGATAACTGGTGCCAGAGCCATGGCCTGAAGTTAAACGCCAAAAAATGCATAGTCATACCCTTCGGGAAAAACAAGGTTACCCCTAGCTACCATATAGGTGACAATCCACTGAGCACAGAAAAAGTCATCAGGGATCTGGGGACCCAAGTTGCTAAAGTAGTTAGGAAAACCTTCTATATCGCCCACCTGATCATGAAGGGATTCACATCTAGATCAAGGGAGGTCATCGTCCCCCTGTACTCATCACTCATTAGACCTATGATTGAGTACAATGCCCCGTTCGGAATGTATCTGACCAGACACCTGCTGCAGCTTGAAAGGCCCCAAAGTTCCTCACCAAAAGGATAAAGGGTCTCAAAAATATGTCTTATGCTGCCCGACTGAAAGAACTCCAGCTCTATTCAGTCTCATACCGCTTGCTCAGAGGTGACCTGTGCCTGACATATAAGGCCATGTCAAACCCAGATTTGATGAATATGCTTCACCTCAAAAAATCTAGATCCCTCAGAACCACAAGGGCGGGAGACTTAAACCTTGACACGGTTATAAATAGAACGTGCTGGAGGGACAGATTCATCACCCAGAGACTCCCTATGCTGTGGAACAAAATCCCGGTACATGTGAGGCAGAGCACCTCGCTGGCCTTGTTCAAGAGGAATCTTGACCAATGGATGGGAGATCGCAGATATACCCCAGGGATTACTTCAGTGTCACTGCTTGACAGAGGCACAGAAAAATGATAGGCATAGTTTTTATTCAAACTAAAGGGGTGGCGAAAGCCACATAACTATGGGCTAGGCTTATAAATGCCCTTGGGCAGATAGCCTAGTATGAACCTATGAACCTATGAGCAACAACCTGATCCAAACAGCTGACCCGACCAGTTGCCTGGGTATAAATCAGTTCTTTTTCCAGAATACACTTCCTTCAACCCTGATGGAAGTGACCACTTTTGGAGCACCTTGTCATAGCAACAGCAGTTCAGCTTGAAGGGTCCCCAACCTGGATCCATGTGTCCCACATCAGGAAGATGGTTCGAAATAAGGGAAACCAGACCACTCCCATCATTACCTCCGCAGACTTATTGGATGCTGAAGCAGCTTTCTCTCTCACACCAGACAACCAGAAAAATTGTGAGTAAAACCAACACCTAGTAATCCAGGATCTTTGGAAAAGAACATTTTCCCTGAGTCAGTGACCAAGCACCACTCATGGGAACCATTCCATCATAAACCTTACAGTAGAATTTGTTTGGGACTCCCCCGCAGGAGGTTCACAGTACGGCAAATCTGTGTTTGGACATTTCTGAAGATCCATTTCAGCCCCACCCAAACCATCATTCCTGTTTGATCACTTCCTTAATCACTGCAATGATCGTACTTATTTTACTCCTACATTTTTTGATCCATGCCAGCACTAATGATAATGTTCACCTTTTTGATGAGACAAGAAAATAACTGATGAAACATGGAAGAAGAGCAGCAGACTAGCATCCATCTTTCAACATATTTGATGCCACTCTATGAATGCAAAGACTTTTAAGGTAAACAACTTCTGGGTGTGTGCAGCAATCTCGACAGCGCAGTGTGGAATACCATCTAGAATAGTTCCACTAAATGATTCTGAGATTTGTGAAATTTTCTTAAATGACACTGGAGGAATGTTAACTATGCTAGACAAGACCATGTCATTTTCCTTGCCTTATTCGCAAACAGCAATTCTACGTTTTCAGAAAAATGGTGCAGTGAAAGTAGAAAACAGCACATCTAATTATACTATGACAAAAAAGTTACCAATAATACAAAGGAAAACGTACAACACACTTTTCATATTTGTGTAGCAAAATGGAATGCCATGGCTTTAAGAGAAGGGTATTATTTTATTTGTGGGGGAAAAGGCATATAAATGGCTACAGAAAAGTTGGAGTGGGAGCTGCTATGTCAGGTGTACATTCCCTGCCATCTGACATACTGCCAGGTTGCCAAGAGGGAAAATCCATAATAAATGAGAGACTCACACTGTAAAAAAATCCAACTGAGAAAATTGATGTTTCCTGGATTTATCATCATGATGTAGAAGCAGCAGCTTTTAAAGCACTTGCTTCTATGAATCTTAATGATATTTTAGGGGCTGTCATACTACCTGCATATGGTGTAGTGAAATCAATTTGGGAAATTATGAAAATTGTCCAAATTATTAGAAGAACTGAGCTATGCTAACTTTGAGTCTGTTGACAAAATTATCATTGAATTCAATGTCATGCATGCAGTAGTACTACTAAACCAAATGGCTTTTGATTTTGTGCTTGCATTGAAGGGTGGTACAGTGCACACTCATCTGTAAGGAGTGCTGCATATTAATTTCTGATAATGAGCACGCAATATGCAGTCATTTGGAAATGATCTAAAAAGTAGATGAGCTGTCACATACTAGAGAGGCCAATAGCTGACTGGGCCTGGCTGACTGGATTGTTTGCAGTGTGGGGAAGAATTATTTTAAAGTTTATTATGTTGATTATTGTTGTTATTTTAATCTTGTTTTTACTCTTATTCTTATGCAGGATTTTAATAATCAAACTTATTGCATCACAATCTAGTGTTCCTTTGCAGGATATGCATATTGATAATGAATTTGAAAATATGTCACTGACCAATAAAAGAAATGTAGGCAATGTGGAAAAAAGTGTGGAAAGTGTTTTTGAAAATTTTAGGAAAATGTATAATATGTTCAGATAAAATGAAAGAAAATGGGGTTCTTCTCAGTGTTATTTAGATTCTATACAAAGGTAATAAGTAAATTTGTTTTATCACAAAGCACCAAATTCATCATCAAAAACTAGGCATGCTATACCGACAAAATCGCTACCTTACACCCTCCACTAAAATCACTCTCTCTACCTCATTCCTCATCCCCTCTCTTCTATACGGAGCCCCTCTCCTAACCAACATCCAATCTTCCCTTAAAACAAAACTTTCCTCCTGTTACAATAAAATTGCTAAATTCGCTACCAGCCATAAATCTTCAAGCCATCATTGCTCTTCACTCCATAAATTAAAATGGCTTGAACTTCCTAACCAACTTATCTATTCTCAACTTACTCTTGCTCATAAGCTCATTTTCAAACCTGACCTCTGTCCATCTCTTTCTTCTGCATTTAAATTTCACCTTCCCAGCAGGGTACTTAGATCTAACAACCAAAATCTAATCGAATTATATAAACCAAAGCGTCCCCCTGGTAAAAATCTCCTAAACTTTAGCTTTGCACGACTCTGGAACTCCCTACCTCCTGCCATTCGCACCACTTTCAACCACCTTACATTCAAAAAATCTCTTCACTCTCACCTATTTTCCCAGTGGGAATGCTCATGCTCACATCCTTCATGATCCATACTGAAAAAAAAAAAAAAAAACAATTTTTGTTCACTACATTGTCAGCTCTGTTGCAATTGTTTCTTACTTTTCTAAATTGAAATGCTTACCTTCTCTAGACTGTATCATCTAAAATGTTTACCACCAGTTGTTCTTCCTAAAAGTGTTTGCTCTAACTTTAATGTGAACAGTACTCTGTCTACCACATATTGTATATTATATTTGTAAAATTCTTGTAATTATTGTAATATGGATGTAAATCCTACTGTAACCTTATTTGGAGCTTTTCTCCCCAGGACTCCATTGAAAATGGGTTCATTTGGCCCAATGGACTATCCTGGTAAACCAACTGCAAATAAATAAATAAATAAATCAAATGAGGGATTGTTAAGGGTTAAAATGAATAATGCACTTGACTAAAGGGTGATGGTGTTCCTGACTGCAAACAATGGAAAAGTACATACGGTTAAGTTTTGTTTCTTGTTTCTGAAGCAGAATTAAATAAACTTAAATATGGAAACTATTCATGGAACCAAACCTTGTGGGAAATGTGCTCAATGTCAATATATCAAGGAGGGCACATGGTTTGAACATCCAGATACCGGCAGGATTTTTGAGGTTAGGGTTAATGCTACCTGTTATACTGTTCATGTTGTTTATCTTGCTACGTGCCTGATCTGTAATCGTTTCTATGTAGGCAAGACGGATTGTATGTTGAGAGAGAGGATTAGGGAGCGTATTTACCATATTGGTAAAGGCTCTAGAGTTAATGCCTTGTCCAAACATGTGTTGGATAAAGGGCAACATCATAGATTTAGGTTCATGGTAATTTCTAAGGTGTATGAAAATGATAGGTATAATGATATTAGGGATAGGACAGAAGAAGTGGAGGCCAGATGGATAATTATGTTAAGGGCCAATTATGGTCATGGGCTTAATGATAGTGTGCCCATTAAACCGGCACTGAAGAAGAGAGCACTACGTAGGTAGCTCTGATGAAATAATTCTTATGCTTTTATCTGAGTGCAATGTGTATATATATATTTATTCATTTATTTTTCTTTTTTATTGAGAGTATATGTGGATAGATTTGATGTAGTAGTGATGATGTTTTTATTTGAGTATAAGTGTATATATATTCAGATGTATTTTTTAATATTTATGTCCTATGATGTGTTTAGTGACTATATGACTTTAAACCAATTGGTCATGTGCTTCTATTTGAATATATAAGAAGGTGGTTTTATTGCTATGCATATACACCTGAAGAAGCTGTGAGTGAAAGCGCTTGTGTTGCATTAAATACATTACTGGTTTTACTGAATTGGAGACGTTTTTTATTCTGGAGCCATCTGTAGCCTGCCCCTGCAGTATTTTTTCTTGGACTAATTTTTATTTTATATACCACTGGCCTTTGAACTTGTCATCATATTTTTCTGTCGCTCTCTCTCTCCCTTGATTTCTCCTACCTCACTTATTCAAATGTAGCTTTCCCAGGTATTGTTCCTGTTTTATCCAAGTATTTCTTCAACAATTCACATGCCATTAATCATATGCGGTGAGCCCACTTGGATTCCTTGAAGATGTTTTTATTCCTGCTGACACTGTCCCACAACTCTAGCAGTTAGACTTCAAAGGTTCATAGGTGTGTACTAGGCTAATGGCCATGGAGCCTTTACAAGCCTAGCCCATGGAAGTGCCCTGGCATTGTGCCACCCGACATTAGTTCCCAGTGCCTCTATCAAGTACAGCCACTGGAGTGATCCCTGGGGTGAGCTTTCTATTTCCCATCCACTCATCAAAATTTCTCTTAAAGAGGGCCAGTGAGGTGCTCTGCTTGACATGTGTGGGAAGTCGATTCCAAAGCATGGGCAGTCTCTGGGTTATAAACTTGTCCCTCCAGCATGTTCTGTTGATTGTGGTAATGAGGTTGTGGTCTCTGGAGCATTGGTGTGGAGGGATTGGGATTTCTTTAGATGTAGCATTTCTAACAAAGCTGGGTCAGACATGGTTTTGTAAGTCAAGCAGAGAGCGCCTCTTAGTAGAAGATAGGAGACAGAAAATAGCATGAGTTTTTTGAGTCTGTCCATGAAGGACGTGTTTAAGACCTAGGATCCTTTTCATGAGATACTACTGTGGTCTTTCCAGCTGTTGTATGTGTCTAGTGAGGTACATGCCAATTGGGGCATTATACTCAATGACTGGCCTAATGAGGGAAGAGTAGAGGGAGATGATGACCTCTTTCTTCCTGGATGCAAAACCCTTGGTAATGAGATGTGCTGCATAGAAGGACTTTCTGACCACAGTGGCAACATGGTGGCTGAAGGAGAGGTTGCTGTCAACCTACGTCCTCAGATCTCTTATAACACCTTCAGTGTTCAGTGGCCTCCCATCGATGTGGTAATTACTGGGAACCGAGTTTTTCCCAAAGGGGGTGATGACGTATTGTTTGGCATTAACTTTAAGGCCATGGTTTTGACACCAATCACTAGTCTCAGTGAGGGCTTTTTGTAGGATGTCTACATCACTTGGGGAGTTAATATTGGCTCCCAGCTTGCTGTGACTTCTCCCCTTTTCTCTCAGCTTTCATTTTGTTTTGTGCTACATATAATTTTAGCAATATTCATCCATTTCCTGCACAGTTTTCACCTCTTCTAACACATTTATGAAACCTCTCCAGGATTTCTGTATGTACACACAACCCTTCTTCCTTAATCCACCTTCATCTAAAGTTATACATTTCCACTCTGCCTTTCTCTCACTTAAAGGCCTTCATCTGCTTGACTTATTTTATCTCTCTCCCCATGTTGTGGCCTTCCCCTGTTGAAATACACATCATCCTTCTTTCTCCCCCTTTTATTTCTGTCTATATGTGCCACTCTTTGTGGAGCAGAATGCATTCCTTTGTGATTTCTTATACGGATTACTACCCATTGCCATCCATTACTGTGGTTAGATCTCCTGTAATCCTTATAACAAGTCCCTCCAAGAGGCTCTCATTTCTTTTCCCTATTTTCGATACTCATCTCCATTTCCCCCATCTAATTGCTTTCTGCCTTCCCCATTCTGTCTTTCACATTTGTGCAGGATCTCCTGATCTGCATCTTTACCACAGTTTCCCAAGGATTCCCCATATTTCTTTCTGCACATTTTCCTTCTTCTTACCTCTTTTGTGTGTGCCTAATCTTACCTCTCAACCTCTTAGTGCAGGAAATCTGGACAAAGCCCAGCAAAAATGTTGGAATAAAGGCCCAAAAATAAGGTCATATTTTAAATGCACTTATAAACTTAGAAAGTTGCTAGAGTAACAGGGCTTGTTTTAACATAGATTTTTCTGAAGGATTTGAAGTCTGAAACTCAAATGTATATTATTTATTTAGTGACTTCAATCCTCAGATCATCCCAGTGATTTGCCAGAAAACCACACATTTTATGAGGAACAGACCAAAAATATGAGGCAAAAATCTGGAGAGTTGAGAGGTATGCTGCCTTATGATGTCAACTTTCTATCTCTCATAAGTGTTCTAAAGTGGCTCTTTACTAACCTTCGTCTTTTACCTTAATCCACTAATTTTCTGCATGTTTTATATCTCTTATGACACCATTCTCCCTGGGGTCCATCTGTAAGTATGATATTGTGCATAAACTTGCGAGGTTTATCACTTTGACTGCATTTATTCTTCCTGTGAACAAGTCAGTCTGCCTGTAACTTCCAAGTTTGGAAGACTGAATACTTTATTTAAACACTGATGTTACGATTTAAAATAACAAATCAATTATTCCACTGGTAATCCACAGGTAAGCACTTTCGTTTAACATATATTAAACTTCATCAGACCGTATCATCGTAACATCAGTGTTTAAATAAAGTATTCAGTCTTCCAGCTTGGTGGTTCTTCGCTTGTCGTTGGTATCTCTAATTTTGTTTTGTTCTTTCGTTTTATGGTATGCCTTCCAAGTTCATCATCCCTCTTATCTTGTCCTTTAAGTCCTCGAGTTTGATCACTACAATGTCTTCATTTGTACTCTCTAGCATTAGTCCTAGGTATTTGGGAAAGTCCTCCTCTTGCATTTTCTCAGTCACATTTCCCTTTCCCTGATCCTACGAAGATCATTCTCTTTCCTTTACACTTCAGACCAGAATACTCATCAAACCTGATGTTGATTATCGTCCTTTCCTACAGCCCCACACTATATCTATTGTGAAGACTATGCAGTCGCCTGTGTGTGTTTCTTTTTAGTTCTGTCATTCTTCCCCTTTCACTCTGACTCTTTTGATTCATTCTTCTATATCCAGCATGGAGTGTGCCAGTGACTATTGTCACCCTTTTATTTTCCATTCTTTAGTTCAGCAGACACTCCTCCATGATGTCATCATGTCTGTTTTGTTTTTTTCTGCAAGATGCTTTGCTATTTCAGAGTTTCTATGTATTGCTTTCAAAAATTACCCAAAGTCTCACTTCCATTATTTATACTAGAAATGAATGATTATTTTTAAACATATTTGATTATTCTTTATTTAATGATTTTAATATCAATAAAGATAAATTGTTTTCAGCACTGTTTTTATATGCAGACTGGAACACATTTAATTTGAAAAATATCCTTTTTGGTTAATGGTATATGGGAAGCTGGGTTTGTGTGTGTCACATAACTTGAAGAAGAGTTTTCAGCTTCCATTTATTGTGTCTGGAATGGTTATTGACAACAGAAAAATGAAGTCAGTAGATGAAATCTGTCTCAGATTTTTGTTCATTTTTTATGCATTTAATATTAAATAAAGAAGAGCAGAAGGGATGTGCAATGGACTGCAGTCTTTTCATCTGTAATGCAAGGATACTAAACAGTTTACACACATAGGTTCATAGGTTCATGCTAGGCCATCTGCCCTAGGGCATTTATAAGCCTAGCCAGAGTGTGCTTGGCTTTCGCTACCCATTTTAAATTAATTTTGCTATGCCCTTTTTCGAGGTTAGTATACTGTGCCTCTGTCTAACAGTGACACAGAAGTGATACCCGGGGTAAACCTACGATCTCCCATCCACTCATCAAGATTCCTCTTAAAGAGAGCCGATGAGGGAATCTGCCTAACCTGGACTGGGATTTTATTCCAGAGCCTCCAGCATGTCCTATTTATTTTTCAGTGCTGAGGTTCAAGTCTCTCAAGCACGTAGCACGATGGGATTTGAATTTTCTGAGGTGCAGCATGTCCATTAATTCCGGGTTGGATGTCAGGCACAGATCACCTCTGAGCAGGCAGTATGCCACTGAGTAGAGCTGGAGTTTCTTTAACCTGGCAGCATATGGCATCTGTTTGAGCCCTTTGATCCTCTTGGTGAGGTACTTTTGGGGTCTTTCCAGTTGCTGCAGGTGTCTGGTAAGGTACATCCCAAAAGGGGCATTGTACTCAATTATGGGCCTGATGAGGGATGTGTAAAGAGGCACGATGACCTCCCCTGATCTAGATGTGAATCCCTTCATGATTAGGTGGGCTATATAAAATGTTTTTCTAACCACTTTGGCCACGTGGTTGTCAAATGAGAGATTGCTATCAACTTGGGTCCCCAGGTCCCTAATTACTTCTTCTGTACTTAATGGATTACCACCTATGTGGTAATTTGTGGGCACTTTGTTTTTGCCAAAGGGGATGACTATACACTTTTTGGCATTTAGCTTGAGGCCATGGCTCTGGCACTAGTTGTATGTTTCTATGAGGATCTTTTGGAGGATGCTTGTGTCGGCTGGAGAGTCGATTATGGTGCCCAGTTTTCTGTCATCTGCGAACTTGGTCAGCCACAGACCTTCCATGTTGGCCTGTACCTCCGAGAAATATATACTGAACAAAAGAGGTCCCAGAACTGAGCCTTGTGGGACGCCACTTGTAACTGGTTTGGAGTCTGACATGGCTCCAGCAATTCTAACCATGTGGGTTCTGTCCTTGAGCCAGTTTGCAAACCATCTAGTGACATAGGGGTTTATATTTAAGCTGGTGAGCTTATCTATAATGCCCAATGGTGTATTGTATCTAAGGCTTTTGCGAGGTCCAAGTAGGCTGTGTGGACCACCTTCCCCTCGTCAATGGCCTTGGTGACTGTTTCAAAGAAATCAACCAGGTTTAAGATGCAGGATCTGCCCTTAACAAAGCCGAACTGGGTAGGATCCAGTGTCTGTAGGTCCCCATTATCTTTATTTATGAGGTCCATGATGATCCTTTCCATAGCTTTGCAGACCAAGCTAGTCAGGCTTATGGGGCGATAGTTTCCAGGATCCGTTGAGGCACCACCTTTGTGGAGAGGGACCACTGTTGCTGTACGCCACTCTCTGGGTACATATCCTGTAGTAAGGGTGAGATTGAACAGTAGTTTTATGTTTGGGTTTAGCTCTTCTTGGAGTCCATGTAGGACGCAGCCCGGGACACCGTCTGGTCCCATTGATGCTGTGTTTTTTGCTTTGAAGAGGGCAGCTCTTACTTGAGCATCTGAGATGTCAGGGGGGCAGCACTCTGCTGGGATAGATATCTGCCCTTTTGGTGGGGCGGGGGGGGTAGAAGTTTGCGCTGAACCTGTCAGCTAGGATGTTGGCAATGTCTGTGGGTTCGGTGTATTTTTTGTCATTTTGGACTAATTCTGAGCATATCTGGGAATTCCCACCCAGGTTCCTAACATAACTAAAGAAAGCCTTGTGATTATCCTTAGTGTCCTGTGCAATTTTTCTCTCGAAGCTGGCCTTAGACGATTTTATGAGTGCACGTAGTTTTTTGCTAATACTGATCAGAGATGCCTTCCCTTTTTGGGATTTTGCTCTATCATGTAGTAGCTTCCTCCTTCTATTGTATAGTTTGTTTATTGCTGGGGTCCACCAGACAGGATGTCTGCCTTTGGAGGATTGGGTCTTGGTTTTATTTGGGATTGCATGATCCATGCATTCCTGAAGGTGTTCATAGAATGCGTTTATAAAGGATTCTGCGGTCTGGGCCGTATTTTCCACAGGCCCGGGGGCTTTGAAGGATTCCACCTCAGTTTTGAGGAGTGTGAAATTTGCTTTAGAGAAGTTTTTCACTATGGTTTTCAGGGCAGGGGGTGGAGTCGGGATGTGAATATCCAGTGAGATTAGTTTATGGTCTGATCTTACCAGTGAGGGATACACTTCTGGTCTGGAGCATAGAGTCCCCATGTTGGTGATGATCAGGTCCAGTATGTTTTCCCCTCTTGTGGCAGAGGTAACAAGTTGTTCCATAGCATTTGAGTTTATAAATTCTAGGAACCTTTGGCTAGGGTGTTGGAGCTAGAGTACTGCTCCCAGTCTATGTTTGGGTAGTTGAAGTCGCCCAATATAATGGTGTTTGTAGAGATCTTCATATTTTCCAGTGTTCTCAGGAAGGCCGAGTGGGGTTCCTGGGTTTGGGAGAGTGGTCTGTAGCAGGCTATAAACTGGAAGGCAGTTTTACCCACTGTTAGTTGCACATGGATAGTCTCTGATGCTTCGTGCTGTGCCACCAACCTGGAGGTGTGGGTATCTTTGACGAATATTGATACTCCCCCTCCTTTTGTGGTTCGGTCCAAGTTTTGGGGCCGAAAAGCATGGTATGAGGTATAAACTGGCAGTGCTGGGGTGCTCTTGGGAGCCTTGAACCAGGTTTCTGTTACTGCACAGATATCGATGTTATCCATGCTAAGGAGAGTTTCGAGTGCGTGCATCTTGAGGTTTAGACTTCTGGCGTTGAGTAGCATTGCTCTTAGTTTCTTATCCCTTGTGATACCTATGGAGGTAGGTGTGTCTTTTGAGCCTTGCCTGAAAAAGGCACTATGGGGGTAGCAAGAGCCTTTGCCACTATCCGAAAGCCCAGGGGTGACAGGTGCAAGCTGTCCCTAGTGAAGCATCGTGGCCTGTCGAGCATGTCATCCCAGGCTGACAGGCATTGGATCCCCTTTGAATGACACCAATACTTAAGCCAATTGTTGAAATTGAACATCTTGTCTTCATATTGTGGCATCATTCTTGGTGAGGGTAAGATGCTACTCAAGGTCAGGGTCATACCGGCCTGGGCTACATGCTCAGAGAGCTCCTCTATGTCTCTTTTCATGTAGTCCAGGGAGGTGCGTCTCAGGTCATTCACACCAGCATGGACAATGACTGAGTCATATTTGTACTTGCCTTGGAGTGACCTGAGTGCTTGTGTTATGTGGCGGATCCTAGCGCCCGACAGGCAGCTCACCATGACCTTCTCCTTGTTCAGCCCGGTGAGCGGGATGTCAGTGTGCCTGACGATAGAGTCACCTATTACAAGTGTATCAGGTGTGTTGTTTAGCCTTAAGGGCTGTGACTATTTGGCACACTGGCTTTGTGAGCTATGTGTTGCACGTGTTTTGTTTTGGGGTAGCAGTTGCTTGGGTGTCTGCTTTGGAGGTCTCTGCTGCTTAGGCAGATTTTTATTTAGAGCCTCCGAGTATGTTTTTGTGTGTTTATGTGTTTGGTTTGCTGTCATGGTAGGTCTATGTGAGACTGGAATTGTAGTGAGTGTGGTTTCCTTCTCCTCCTGACTGGTTTCGCCAGTACTGAGTTGAGAGAGCTTAGCCTCCAGTATGGCTATATGGTTGCATCTCTCACATGTGTTGGAATTTGTTGGGAGGAGGAGAGGGTTGTCTGTGTACATGAGGCAGTTGTAACATTGCCTCAAGATTCCCAGATTAACCAGCTGGACCAGAGAGGAGATTGACAACTGACCTTTGGACATGCTAGAATAGTATTGGGAATTCCTTTATAAATGAAAAAAGAGATCCAATGGGGAACGAGGTACTCAAGGGGAGTTTGTGAGGGTGTAGTGTTTTTAATATTTTAGTGCTGACTTATATAATTGCTTTAGTGAGCAAGTGCCAGGTAACTTAAATGCAATGTGTTACAGGTAACTTAAATGCAAAAATGACAAACAGTAACTTTCTTTCAAGTGAAACAAGGAAATAAGTACAGTAAGCAATGCAGATATCACTAGGGATCCACAGAAGCACTGAAAAGCCACGTTTTAGGTGGAAATAACAAGCAAACAAACAACAAGCATACAAATAAAGCTAGACTCAGCAGGCCTGGATCTAGTCTATGCTACAGCAAACAAGGTGTACCAATTTCAGTAAGAAACAGTTCAAATCTGCAGGCACTATAAGCCTTTAACCAGAAATTCCCAGCTCAGAAGGGCAGAGTCCAGCCTCTCCTCCCACAAGAGTGCAGACCACAAACCTTCTTAATGTAAAATAACTGGCCTGAAGCCCAAGTGCTTAAACCAGAACTAATACACTTTTAGAACAGCAGACACTGAGCCCTCACTCAGCAGTTCACAACTTAGAAGGATGTAAGCTACCTGTCCTGCCACCACAGTGCAGGCCACAAACCTTCCTAATGTAAAACAACTGGTCTGAAGCCCAAGTGCTTAATCCAAAAGACTTAGAATGATAGCTACACTTTAATCAAGTTACTACCAAGCAGTAATAGATGCAACTGAATACTTTAAAGAATGTCTGGATTAGTGTTCAAGTTATACAAACAAAGCTAGATTCAGCAAGCCTGGATCTAGTCTATGCTACAGTAAACAACATTGTTTATCAATGATGGGTACATCAAGACTTTCTAGGATATTTGTCAAAATTTACTCTAAAATTGAACACATTCCAGACTGTATGTTATTTTTACTATAAATACATACAAGTTGTGACTGCGTACAGTTTTATAGGATATTTGCATTCCGTACTTGAAGTTGAAAAAAAGAAGTTATGTCTTACCATAACATTCCATCTGTGTTGTTGTTGATGCTCATTTATTCATTACTGATGGGTTATTGGTTCCGTCCTTGGAAGGAAGTTTTTGCGTCAGCCAAAAACTCTAGAGCCAAGGTCCTATCCAGAATGCTCTGCTCCCTGTTACCTCAGATCGAGTTTGCAAGTTGATAGATAAAAGTAGAAGCTACCTCTGGTCATAACAGACCTACAATAAAGGGGTATATGAGATCAACCAGGAACCTCCAGAGAGGGACGGAGGGTGGGAAGTAATGAATGAACAAAGATCAACAACACAGATGGAACATTATGGTAAGACATAACTTCTTGATCTGATGTTGTTAATTTTCTTTCATTCCTTACTGATGGGACAGTGTCCCCAGCTACTTGTATCCCTGTGTGGCCCTCATGGAAGGACATTCCTGAGCACCATGGAGCCAAAAGAAGCTCTACCTCTGGAGGCCAAGTCTAACTTTTAATGAATAATAAATGTATAAGGTTTGACCCAAGTTGCAGCTGAGCAAATATTATTGAGGGAAGCCTTAGCATGGAAACTGCTGAAGTTGCCATAGACCTTGAAGAATGTGCTTTCACTCTGTGAGGCAAAGTGATGTTGTTTTTGTTGTAGATAAAGGTAATACAATTTTTAAACCATGAAGCCAATGTAACCTTTGAGACAGGATGACCTTGTCTAGGTCCAGAAAAGGCCAGAAACACTTGGTCTGACTTGCGGGTAGATTTTGTTCTGCCCAGATAAAATCATATTTGTCTATGACTATCCAAGGAGTGCAGGCAATACACTCCCTTGTTAGAGTGGTTAGGAAAGAACACTGGAATATCAATAGATTGGCTGATAAACCACTCTGACACCACGTTTGGTAAAAAGCAATAATTAGTTCTCAGTGATACCCTATCCTTATAGAAGATAAGATAGGGAGGTTTGATGAATAAGGCTTGAAGTTCTGACAAGCGTCTGGCCGATGTGATTGCAATCAGAAACAAACTTTTCGAAAAGAGATATTTTACATCACATGAAGACGCTGGTTCAAAAGGGGGAGCTGTTAGAGCTTGCAGAACCAATGCCAAATCCCAAGGTTGTACCGGTTCTCTAAAGGGAGGTTTTAAGTGGATAACCCCCTTCAAGGAAGTTTTTCAGACTCTATTTGACCAAAGAATCCTGAAAAACAATGTGGAAATTTGAGATGGCAGTTAAATACACATGAATAGTACAGGTAGACACCCCAGAGTGGAAAAGATGTGATAAGTAATCCAAAACCACCAAAAATGGGGCTGACAAGGGGTCTAATTGTTTATTTGCTGCCCATGGAGAAAACCTTTTCCATTTATTGAGACAGATTAGTCTGGCGGATGATTTATGAGCTACAATAAGAATATATTGCACAGGGGACATGAGGATTTCCTACCTGGCAATCACTGGAAGTGGAGAAACCAAGCTGTCAGTTTTAGGGTTGTCAGACTAGGGTGAGTCAGACCCTGCGGATGGGAGACCAACGTTGGGGATGTTTGAGGATCCACGGTTGATCTAGCATGCGAGGCCAAAGGAAGGTGAACCAGACTTGTCGAGGCCAATATGGAGCAATGAGGATTACTTTGCTTTTCAACGGTTGTGCTTTCTTCAGAAATTGGGAGAGGATGGGGAAGAGAAGGCTAAGCATAAAGTAGACCCGATGGCCAAGCGTGGACTAGAGCTTCTCTCAGTGACTGTCCCCAAAGGGGGATCAGGGCAAAATAGTTGCTGCACTTGTAGTTGGTTGGGGAGGTGAATAGGTCACAGCAAGGCTGGCCCCAGGGGTTGAAGATTCTTGCCACCATCATTGGTTGAAGGACCAGTCATGAGGTTGTAGAATGCACCTGCTCAATTTGTCCGCTATCACTTTGGAGTTCCCGGGAATGTGTGTTGCAATTAGAAAGCATTTGGAAGCTATAGCACATTGCCATATTCTCAATGTCTCTCGGCATAACGGGTAAGATCTGGTGCCCCCTTGCTTGTTGATGTACCATACCACTGACATGTTGTCTGATTGGATTGGAATAGTCCCTGACGGAAGGATGGAATGAAATGCTTGCAACTCTAGTAGTACTGCCCTCAGTTCCAGGACATTGATATGCAAAAGGGTCTCCAACCAGGTGCCTTGGACCAAGTGTCCCTGACATAGCCCCCCCACCCCATCAGGGAGGCATCCCTGGTCACCGTGGCTTTTGGTTGATGGGGGCTGAAGGGGCAAGACCATTGTTGGAGATTTCGAGATGTTCACCAGAGTAAATCTTGCTTGCATCTTTGAGTGACACTTATCTGAAAAGATAAAGAATGTTGTAGAGGGTACCACTGAGTTAGAAATAACCACTGAAGGAGCCTCATGTGGAATCTAGCTAGAGGAACAATGATGATTGAGGCTGCCATTGACCCCAAAAGTTGGAGTATAGGTCGAGCAGGAGATTTGTGGTGACAGAGCAGTGGTTGAATCTGCTGTCTTATTCTTTGATGCCTGTGGTTCGGAAGAGATGCTGGTCCAACAGTACCTCTATGAATTCTAAAGACTAAGCAGGGGACTTAGGTTCATAGGTTCATACTAGGCTATCTGCCCTAGGGCATTTATAAGCCTAGCCAGAGTGTGTGTGGCTTTCACCACCCCTTAGGATGAGAATACTATACCCATTAGTTTGCTGTGCCTCTGTCCAGCAGTGATACAGAGATGATTCCTGGGGTAAACCTACGATCTCCCATCCACTCGTCAAGATTTCTCTTGAACAGAGTCAGTGAGGGGCTCTGCCTCACATGGACTGGGATTCTGTTCCATAGTGTAGGGAGTCTCTGGGTGATGAATCTGTCCCTCCAGCACGCCCTATTTATATCCGTGTTGAGGTTTAAGTCTCTTGCTCTCCTGGCTCTGGTGGATTTGGATTTTTGAGGTGGAGCATGTCCATTAATTCGGGTTGGACATGGCCTTGTATGTCAGGCACAGATCACCTCTGAGCAGACGGTATGCAACTGAATAGAGCTGGAGTTTCTTCAGTCGGGCATCATATGACATATGTTTGAGCCCCTTTATCCTTTTGGTGAGGAACTTTTGGGGTCTTTCCAACTGCTGCAGGTGTCGGGTAAGGTACATTCCGAATGGGGCGTTGTACTCAATCATTGGTCTGATAAGTGAAGAGTACAGGGGTACAATGACCTCTCCTGATCTGGATGTGAATCCCTTCATGATCAGGTGGGCAATGTAGAAGGTCTTCCTAACCACTTTGGCAATGTGAGTGTCAAAAGAGAGGTTACTGTCAACTTGGGTCCACAGGTCCCTGATAACGTCTTCTGTATTTAATGGATTACCACCTATGTGGTAATTAGGGGTTACCTTGTTTTTCCCAAAGGGTATGACTATACATTTTTTGGCATTTAGCTTAAGGCCATGGCTCTGGCACCAGTTATCCATTTCTATGAGACCTTTCTGGAGGATGTCTGCGTCTGATGGAGTGTCAATTATAGTGCCCAGTTTGCAGTCATCTGCAAATCTTGTCAGCCACAATCCCCCTATGTTTGCCTGCACTTCAGAAAAATAAATGCCGAACAAGAGGGGGCCCAGGACTGAGCCCTGTGGGACACCGCTCGTGACCGGCTTAGAGTCTGACATGGCACCAGCAACTCTAACCCTGTGTGTTCTGTCCTTGAGCCAGTTTGCAACCCATCTTGTGACATATGGGTTTACATCTAAGCTGGTGAGCTTTTCTATGATGCCCGAGTGGGGTATTGTGTCGAACGCTTTTGCTAGGTCAAGGTAGGCTGTGTGAACTGCCTTACCCTCATCAATGGCCTTAGTGACTGTTTTGAAAAAGTCGACCAAGTTCAAGAGGCAGGATCTGCCCTTGACAAAGCCAAATTGGTTAGGATCCAGTGTCTGTAGGTCCCCAATGTCTTTATTTATGAGTTCCATTATGATCCTCTCCATAGCATTGCAGACAACGCTCGTCAAGCTTATGGGGCGGTAATTTCCAGGGTCCGTAGAAGCACCGCCTTTGTGGAGTGGGACCACAGTTGCCGTACGCCATTCTTTGGGCGTATCCTGTAGTAAGGCTAAGATTAAACAGCAGCCTTATGTGTGGGTTTAGTTCCTCATTGAGTTCGTGTAGCACACAGCCGGGGACACCGTCCGGTCCCATTGATGCTGTGTTTTTTGCTTTAGAGAGAGCAGCTCTCACCTGGGCATCTGAGATGTTTGGGAGGCTAGGCTCTGGTGGGATAGATATTTCTCCTTTTGGGGAGGGAGGGAGAAATTTGCACTGAACCTGTCTGCCAGTATGTTGGCAATGTCTGTGGGTTCAGTGATTTTTTTATCATTTTGGACTAATTCTGAGCATATCTGGGAGTTTACACCCAGGTTTCTAACATAGCTAAAGAAGGCTTTATGATTGTCTTTTGTGTCATTAGCGATTTTTCTCTCAAAGTTGGCCTTGGATGATTTTATGAGTGATCGTAGTTTTTTGCTAGTATTGATCAGAGATGCCTTCCCATTTAGGGATTTTGCTCTGTCATGTAGTAGCTTTCTCCTCTTGTTGTAGAGTTTGTTTATGGCTGGAGTCCACCAGACCGTGCGCCTGCCTTTGGTGGAAAGGGTCTTGATTTTATTAGGGATTGCTTGATCCATACATTCCTGGAGGTGCTCGTAGAAGGCATTTGTAAGGGTTTCTCCCAGTTTATAGTGATTCCCAGGCTTTGCGCTGTGAAGAGAGTGTAGTGTAGGGCTTCTTTCAGTAGACCCTTGGTGGGGGCGGTGAGGAGCCAGTCGTCCAGATATGGAAATGCCTGGAATCCTTGAAGTCATAAGTGAGCGATAACCACTGCCACACATTTGGTGAACACTCTGGGGGCTGCAGAGAGACCTAAGGGCAGAGCTCGAAATTGGTAGTGACTGGCTCCTATGCAGAAGCAGAGGTATCTTCTTGAGCATTTGCCATTTTCTTGTCGTAACATGCATCTTGAAGATCTATGGAGCACGTCTAATTGTCTTCTTCCAGGAGTGGAAGGATAGACTGAACAGTGACCATCCAGAATTTCTCTGTTTTTACAAATTTGTTCAGTGTGCTGAGATCCAGTATTGGTCTCCAGTCCCCTGTCTTTTTTGGCACTAAAAAGAACCTTGACTAAAAAACGGATCCTATCTGGTCTGGGGGGACCGTCTGGAGGACTCTTTTTTTGTAGCAGCTTTTGGATTTCATGTGCTGCTGCTTCCCTTTAACTGGGTGGAACGTCAGGTTATACTCTGGATGAGATTGGACAAAGAAGGAAGGGGATGTGATAGCCTCTGGATATTGTCGGTGGTTATATTTTGCCAGGCAGTGGGGTACAATGAAAAGTTACCCCGACCACTTCCAGAGGTGAGCAGTTGGACAACAACTTCAGGAGCACTGATAGGGTTGGTCAGAGAATGAATATCTGGAACCCTGGTTTTGTGGACCTCCTCTGCCCCAAAAAGGGCATCTTCCATTGGAGTTTCCCCTTCTGCCTCTTGGAGAGAACTCAGCATGTGCATCCTGGAAAGAGCCCTGTGATTTCCTGTGCCACATCTTCCCACTCCTCTGATTTCTGGAGTAGAATCTTTGAGGACTGGAGTGTCTGACACCAGTGGCAGATAGGATCTTGTCATCTTGTTCACACCTTGCCAGCATATCTTTCACTTTAGGGCCAAACAAAGAAGCACCCTTGATGGGGGCGTTCATGAAGGAAGCCTTAAAGGACTCCACAAAATTGCGAAGGCACATCCAGGCATGTCATCTGGTGACTACATCTGTGCTTGCCGCTTTAGCCGCTCCTTCCATTGCATGAGAAATAAGATGCATGGGAGAAATGGAAATGGACTCTAGGGTGGCTATCTGAGAAGCCACATTGTCACGGACCTTGTCAGAAACAGCTCCTGCCAACTTTTCAGAGAGTTGGTTGATAAGATCCCTCTGAAACCTGGTAAAGTGTGTCACATTGTTCAAAGACCTTAAGGTGAAGGTCGATGAAGCAAACACATGCTTCCCTAGACTGTCTATTGCCTGGGACTCCTTGATGGGCGGAGGGACAGTTTGGCTCTCTTCTGCCAAACCCTTCTTAGTTGCAGCCACCACCACCATGGCATCTACTGGAAGACCTCGTGACCAATGGGGATGGCTCAGCTGGGGGCAATAAGATTTTATCATGCCTCTATGGTATCACTTTCAGGGTGTCAGGAGCCTTCCATGTGCGCTGGACATGCTCATTGGCTGGCGGGGTAACCCAGGAGGTAGGGGGCCAGGCACAAAAGGCCTGCAGGAATACAGATTCCTCAGAGGAAGGATTAGAGGACTTCCAGTCACCCCTCTGTGTAAGGATCTTGAGGATGTCATCAAAGGATACCTCATCATAGGGTGACTCTGGGGACCCTTCCGTGTCATAAAAATCCGTATCTTCAGTCAATTATTACTTAGTGGAGTCCATGTGCTTCCTCTTGCACAATCGATCTGCCAGGATATTGGCAATATCCTTGGGATCAGTGTATTTAATGCCATTTTGTTTAGCTCAGAGTAGATCTGAGCATTGCCATTTAGATTCTTGACATAACTATAGAATGCCTTGTGGTTGTCTATAGAATCTTTGGCAATTTTATTTTTGTAACTCACTTTGGAGGATGTTATGAGGGATCTCAGCTGCTTATAGGTGCTGGTAAGGGAGTTTTTTGCATCCTGGAATTTTCCTCTTTTCTGCAACAGTTTCTTCCTTCTGTTGAATAGTTTGTTTATGGCAGGGGACCACCAGATTGGCTTCCTTTTTTTGGAATAGAGTGTCTTGGTTCTATTTGGGATGGCACAATTCATGCACGAGTGGATGTGCTCGTACAGTGCCTTAGTGTAGGATTCAGCAGTTGAACTTTCAGCTCCCATCTGCATGGGTGACATGAAGTTTGTCACTTCTGACTTGAGTAGTATGAAGTTGGCTTTGGAGAAGTTTTTTATGGAGGTTTCCTTACTGGGGGGGGTGAGATGTGGATGTCAAGGGTGATTTGCTTAAGGTCATACCTGACCAATGAGGGGGTGACCACTGGTGTGGAGCATCTATCTCCCATGTTGGTAATGACAGGATATTGGAGCCCCTGGTGGGACAATGGATTAGTTGATCCAGGGCGTGGGAATTTATGAATTCCAAGAACCGTTGGGAAAAGGTGTTAGTACCCGAGTAGTTTTCCCAGTTAATGGCAGGGTAGTTAAAATCACCTAGTATTAGGGTGTTTGGTTGCATCTTAATATTTTCCAGTATGTTTAGAAAGGTGTAGTGAAAATCTTGGGGCATGGTGGAGGATCTGTAGCAAGCTACAATTTGGATTGCAGTCTTGCCAAGTGTTAGTTGCACCTGGAGAATTTCAGATGCATTGTGTAGGGCAACTAGACTGGAGGTGTGAATATCCTTGGTGAATATAGACACTCCTCCACCTTTAGTGTATCGGTCTTGGTTTGTTGGCCGAAAAGTGTGGTAAGAGTTGTAGTCTGGTATTGCAGGGGTGCTCTCTGGAGCCTTGAATCAGGTTTCAGTTACTGCACAGATATTGATGTTCTCCATTTTTAGGAGTACCTCAAGAGAGTGCATTTTGAGGTTTAGACTTCTAGCATCGAGTAGCAATACCTTCAGATTTTGCATGCTTGTATCTGTTACGGTGGTGGTTTTGTCCTTTGAACCTTGCCTAAAAAAGGCACTACAGGGGTGGCAAAGTACAGTTGTGTACACCTACCATAAATGTAGATGTTCGAGTGTCTTCACTGTTGCAGTCATAACTGTAGGGTGCTCCTGCCGGCAGGCAGCCCGAGGTCGGCCAGAATCCCAAAGTCTGGGTCCGGTGTCGGCTGTACAAGCTAGTACCCTGACGTCAGTACGCTTTGGTACATAGCCCTCAGCCGACGCCATCTTCTCCAGCCTTTCTTGCCCTAGATGTCAGAAGTCCCCATCAAAACAAAAATGAATCCAACAAGGAAACACAAATACACCGCAAAAAAGGAAAAGGAAGAAAAAAGAGGGGATAGGAGGGAGGGAAACCCCGACTGCAACAGTGAAGACACTCGAACATCTACATTTATGGTAGGTGTACACAACTGTACTATGTTCTTCGTGTTTCACTGTTGCAGTCATAACTGTAGGGTGGAATCCCAAAGCAGTGTAAAAGGGGAGGAGGCTTTAGATAGAAGAAGGGGAGGCAAGAATACCCTGCAAGACAGCAGAGGCAAAGCCTGCCCTGGACTTAGAAAACAGGGGGAGATTGTAGTGCTTGGAAAAAGTATGCACAGAACTCCAAGTGGCAGCTTCCAAGATATCCTTGGTAGGGACTCCTCTGAGGAAAGCTGTATAAGTGGCAGCTGCTCTAGTAGAATGACTTCTAATGGTACCTGGAAACTGTTTCCCATGATGAGTGTAACAAAATCTGATTCCATAAGCAATCCATTTGGAAATAGTTTGTTTAGAAATAGGTTTTCCAAGAGAACTGGAGGCAAAAGAAACAAACAATTGATTAGACTTTCTGAACTCTTTAGTCTTGTCCAGGTAAAATCGTAACTGTCTGTGCACATCTAATGAATGCAAAATCCTTTCCCCTTTATTTTGAGGATTTGGAAAGAAAGTAGGAAGGTGAATTGTCTGATTTAAAGCCACTTTTGAAATCACCTTAGGCATGAAAGTAGGATTGGTTCTCAAGGATACTCTGTCCTGATGGAAAATAAGGTATGGTTCCACAGCCATGAGAGCTTGCAACTCTGAGACCCTTCTGGCAGAGGTCAACGCTAATAAAAGAACAGACTTCCAAGATAAAAACTTAATATCTGAAGATGCAGCAGGCTCAAAAGGAGGCAAAGTAAGTTTTTCTAAAACATAATTAAGATCCCAGGCAGGGACAGGAGGGGTCCTGGGAGGCCGCAAATTCTTAGCCCCTCTCAAGAATTGCTTCACCAAAGGATGAGAAAAAACAGGAGGATCAGAACTGAAATGCGCAGAAATAGCAGAAGCATGAATCTTAATGGAAGAAAAGGAAAGTCCTTTAGATAAAAGTTCCGAAAGGTAAAGCAAAATAGAAGAGAGATCAGGTACCAGAGGATCTGAGCCTCGGTCCTGCATCCAAATACAAAACCTCTTCCATTTAGAGGCATAGGATTTCCTAGTGCTAGGCCGTCTAGCTTCCAAAAGAACATCCAAAACTTGTTTGGGAAGACTAGAGGAAATCAAATTACTTTGAAGAGCCAAGCTGCCAGGCAAAGGGTCTTGAGGTTGGAATGTAGTAACTGACCCTGATGCTGGGACAAAAGCGAAGGGTTCAGAGGGAGAATCCAAGGAGGCCCCAAGAACAGGTGCTTTAAAGTTGGATACCAAAACTGTCGAGGCCAATTTGGAGCAATCAAGATGAGGAACTTGGGCTTGTCCTGTTTTATCTTCAGTAATACCGAGGTAGTAGAGGAAGAGGAGGGAAGGCATATGCTGAAAGGCTTCTCCAGCTGAAGGACAGGGCATCCACTCTCCAAGCTGTTTTGTGGAAGGACCTGGTGCAAAAGCGAGGCAGCTGATGACTGAGATGGGATGCAAACAGATCTATCTGGGGACATCCCCAAACTGCAGTAATCCTGTTGAATAAGTTGGTGTCTAGCATCCATTCGTGAGGATCTGAAATGTTTCTGCTCAGGCTGTCTGCTAAGAGATTCTGTTTCCCTGGAATGAATTGAGCCTGGAGATGTAGATTCAAATTTAGAGCTGTGTCCCATAAAGCCATAGCTAGTCTGCAAAGGGGGTACGAATGAGAACCCCCCTGCTTGTTGATGTACCACATGACCGTGGTGTTGTCTGTACGAATTAGCAGAGGCCCTGGTTGCAAAAGGTTCTTGAAGGCTAGAAGGGCATTTTGAACTGCCAACATTTCCTTCAGATTGATGTGCCAGTGAAGATGGTCCTTTGTCCAGATTCCCTGCTGGTAATTGTCTAGAAAGTGTGCTCCCCAAGCATAATCCGAGGCGTCCGTGGTTAGGATTTGAGTAGGTTGAGGAAGACGAAAAGGCTTTCCTTCGTTTAAAGTGCATACCCTGGACCACCAGAGGAACTCCCTCTGAAGGCAGGGGATCAGAGGAATTAGGATATCCAGATCGTGGTAATGCTGTAACCATACACTTTTCAGATACCATTGAAGCTTTCTCATGTGAAGCCTTGCGTTTGGAATCAACAGAATGCAGGAAGCCATGTAGCCCAGAGCCTGCAGGAATTTCCTTGCAGTGAGCTGAGATAGAGTTGCTAAGGTGCTGAAAGTAGAAGCCAGCTGAGTTTGCTTTTCTGTAGTGAGGAAGGCCCTTTGTAAGGTTGTATTTAAGAGGGCTCCCAAGAATACCATTTGTTGAGAAGGGATCAAATGTGACGTTTTTGTGTTCACTGAGAATCCCAGTAGGAGGAGAAGACGTTGAACAAAGTCCAGATGTTGAAGCAGAAGATCTTTGCTGTCTGCCTGAATAAGGCAGTCGTCCAAATAGGGGTAAATCTGGATCCCCTGAAGTCTGCAGTAAGCCACTACTGGTGCCAGGCACTTGGTAAAGACTCTGGGCGCAGTAGATAAACCAAAGGGCAGTACAGAGAATTGAAAGTGCCTCGAACCTGCCTTGAACCTGAGGAATTTCCTGCATTCTTGCCTGATGGGAATATGTAAATAGGCTTCCTTTAAGTCCAATGTCACCATCCAGGCGTCCTGAGAGAGCATTGGAATTAGTTGCTGCAGAGTAAGCATCTTGAATTTTGGAATTTCCAAAAAGGTGTTTAACACAGAAAGGTCCAGAATAGGTCTCCATGAGTTTAGTTTTCTGGGAACCAGAAACAGTCTTGAATAAAAACCTTTTCCCATCTCCGAGAGTGGAACAGGCTCTATGGCTCTCATGGCCCGAAGAGCATCCACTTGAGTTAAGGCCTCTGACCATTGATGTTTTGGCAGATCTGGCCAACCGTGAGCCCTTGGCAAAGTGTGAAAGTGGAATTTGTAACCTTTTAAAATCACGTCCAATACCCATCTGTCCTGGGTAATATGAGTCCAATTTCTGTAAAAAAGAGACAGTTTTCCTCCGAGAGGGGCATCCAGGTGAAGGGGTCCTGTAGCCCAACCGAGAGAGTCATTGAGTTTGCTTTCTTTGAGATTGGGATCTGTCTTCTCCCCTTCTAGGTGAAGAAGCAGTCCATTGTCTATATCTGTAAGAGGCCTGACCTTGACCACGAACTCCGGAGCGCCTATATCTTCCCCTTTGAGGCCTGTCAGACGTGGGAAAGGACCAATTTTTAGAGGGCCAATTCCTGGAAAATCTAGGAGGCTGAACTTGCAAGAAATCTTTTACAGTCTGCATAGACTTTGCCTTTTCTTCCATCTTTTTAATAACTTCCTCAGCCTTGGATCCAAAAAGAACATCATGTTGAACAGGGTCATCTAATAACATAGCCTTAACCTGTTCAGGTAAACTTTGTTCACGAAGCCAGGCAGGTCTCCTGATAACAGTACCAGAGGCTGCAGCCCTGCAAGAAGCATCCAAAGCATCAAAACCACAATGTAAACTATGCTTGTTCACTTGTTCAGTAGCATGCAAGACATCCTGAAGTTCCTTATCCTCTGCACAAGCAGGAAGGGAAGCAAGCATTTGCTTTAAAACAGACAAAAGAAATTGCTGATACTTAAACATATGAAACTGGCAATTTAAAGCCCTTACAGACAGGGTAGCAAAAGTATATACCTTTTTTTCCCACCTGTCTAAAGCACGAGAATCCTTCTCAGAGGGAATAGGATTTTCAGAAGTAGCCACCTTAGCAGCCTTAGAGCCCTGAGAAATAGTTTCAGGATCCGCAGAAGGGTTTTTAAATAAAAATAAATGAGAGTCAGGAACCCTATAAAATCTATCAGGCTTAGAAGGAGCAGGAGGCATGGAATCAGGATTCAAATTAGCCTCAGAAAAAGCATCATCTACAATGTCCAACACAGGAGGGATAGCTAAAGGCCTATGTTGAGGAAGAAGAAGAAATTCCCTAAGCCTCTTCTTGGAAGCAGAATACTCCTGTCCTTCCCAATGAAAATGTTCCCTCATCTCATGCAAGGTTTCCCCAAAAGAGAAATCCTCAGGCGGAGAGGCCGAGGGTAAAGAGTCCTCAGCATCCGAATCCTCATAAGGAGGAAAGGAATAATCCTGATCTGAGGAAGAAACAGAAGATACAGAAGCCTGGTCAGAGGAATCCAGAGTAACATCCTGTCGAGGCCTTTTCTCAGGAGGGGGGTGAGAACCCCTAATCATTGTAAGCAAATCTTCAGCCATCTTTAATAACTGCTTTTGTGTCTTGGGAGTGGATTCAGAAGCAGCTTGAGCAGGAACTTTAGACTTAACAGGAGTCTTTGTCTTTGCCTTTTCCTTTGAAATAGTGATGTGAGTAGGCCTGAAAACCCCCTCAGAAGCCGGTACCTGCACAGCGGTTCCGGACCCATCTGAAGGAGCGACGTCCGAAGGTCCTGCAGCAGTTAAAATAGTGGGCCTTGATGGCTCCCCATGGGAGTCCGTATCGGCCATCGGTTCAGAAGTGGCGGACGACAGGGGCTGCAAAAGCGCCTCACTGACGACAGCCGAACCGGATGCTGGCTCCAGCTGCAACGAGTCCTGTTTGGACCTCGGAGGCCTGTCTTTGTCTTTGCGCTTCTTTTGAACTCTGGTAGTGTCCGACGACATTCTATAATTGAAGCGTCTGCCAAAATAATTTAAAGCCCAATCGTACCTGCGCTTGATAGTACGAGAGTTGAACCTGGCACAGAACCGACAACAAGAAACGTTGTGGTCAGGGCCTAAGCAAGGTAGACAGTAAGAGTGGAAATCTTTATGAGGTATTTGTTTCCCACACGCTATACAATTATTAACTTTTTCTGACATCGGAGGAACAAGAAAAAGATTCCCCAACGGGGTACTTAGCTTTGAGAAGAGAAGTAAGAACTTCGGACTGACAACAACAAAATACGCTGTTCGAAAATCGCCAACCAACGACTTGCGAGCTGTTTTCCACCGCACGGCAAGAAAGACTGGAGAAGATGGCGTCGGCTGAGGGCTATGTACCAAAGCGTACTGACGTCAGGGTACTAGCTTGTACAGCCGACGCCGGACCCAGACTTTGGGATTCTGGCCGACCTCGGGCTGCCTGCCGGCAGGAGCACCCTACAGTTATGACTGCAACAGTGAAACACGAAGAACATCAGCTTTAGCCAGTAATCTGAATCCCAGGGGTGACAAGTGCAGACATCTCTGGCAGAGCATTGTGGTTTGTCGATAATGTCGTTCCATGCAGACAGATACTGGATCCCCTTTGAATGACACCAGAAGCTTAGCCAATTGTTGAAGTCAATCATTTTGTCTTTATACTGTGGTATCATTCTGGGCGAAGGCAGGATGCTACTCAGGGCTAGGGTCATACCTGCTTAGGCCACATGATCTAAGAGCTCTTCCATGACTTTTTTCATGTAGTCCAGGGAGGTATGTCTCAAGTCATTCACTCCAACATGGACAATGACAGAGTCGTATTTGCACTTGCTGTGGAGTGACTTGAGTGCATGTGTTATGTGGCGGATCCTGGAACCAGACAGGCAGCTTACTGTAATTTTCTCCTTGTTCAGCCTGGTGAGTGGGACATCAGTGTGCCTGACTATGAAGTCACCTATGACTAAAGTATTGTGTACGTTGTCTTGCCTTAGGGGCTGTTGTTGGGTGGCACACTAGTGTTGTGAGCTATGTGTCACTTTGATTGTGACTGGTGTTTGTTTCCGTTTCAGCTTCGGAGATCCTTGTTGCTTGGGCAGGTTAATGTTAAGGGCCTACGCATATGTGAGTTTAGTGTTGTTATGTCTGGGTGCTGATGGTGTGGATTTTAAAGGACTATGTGTTGCTTGAGGTGTAGTGCAGGTGTTTACCTTCTCCTCAACTGTCTAGCACAATCTTGGCTGGAGAGAGCTTTACTTCCAGTTTGGCTATGTAAGTGCATCTCTCATAGGTTGTAGTGTTGGGTGGTAGGAGGAGAGGGTTGTCTGTGTACATGAGGCAGCTGCTGCATTGCCCTAGTATGCCCAGATTCAGCTGGTGGACAGGAGAAATCACTGGAAGCTGACCCTTGGACATGCCTGTTTAGATGTTTTTTTTTTGTAAAATACAAGAGCTGTTTTCCCTTACCTTTGCAAGGTACTTTGCAAACGTAGGCTGTTTAGTGCCTACGATTAATTTCTCCTTATTAACAAGGAGAGTTGAGTGCTTGTATCAATTTAAGGCTTCCTAGTGCTTTCCAGCAGGTTCTAGAGCAAGTGCTAGTCACAGGGGTTCAGATTTTAGTGCCACTACTGAGAAACCAGCTAGTTCTTAGGGAAAATTTGAAAAGAAGACTTTCTGGCACCTGGAATAGTTTAGCAATAGTTTAGAATTTCAGAGCTGGAAACCACTCCTCTAGTGTCAGATAGGCAGTACAATGCTCACCATTCTCACTGGTAAGCAGTAGGACTTCACTCTAACACAGCAAGGTCTGAATAGCTCTGAACACAGAAACTAAAGTCCTGAAACCAGCAAAGCCTGGGATCACCACAATATTAAAATCTGATCATGCTTTAAATTCACAATTTTATACAATACACAATCATTTTAATATTGTGGTGCATAATTTACCAGAGTTTAGTTTAATATGTATGCATTTTTGTATGGCTTTTGCACAATGAGTGCGCTAATATTCTTTAGGTGGTATAGAACTTGTTGACTTAGACATACATGGTCACTTTTGATTTTAAATAACGTCTGTAAAAGTTTTTTTTCTTTTCTTCCCAAAATGGGAATGTTTTTTATAGCAGATAGCACTTTAAACTTTAAAAATAGGCAATGTTGCTTTAATTTTAAATGCATACGATGACATAATTTGTGTGGCTGTTGCTTTAATTTTAAATGCATATGATGACATCATTTTTGTGGCTATCAGTTCATTGGCATTGAACTTTTTGAAAAAGTATTAAATTGGGAGACTGGGAGCAGGTTGGTTATTTAGTCTGAAGAAGCTGATACACTGGTGTCAGTGAAAGCGCTTACAAGAATAAAGTGTTAAAGAATCTGTTGCCTGCTTGTTTTTTCGTTTACTTTGTTTGGCATTTAAAGGTTTATTTAAGAAGAAATAGCAAGAGAGTTCCAAAAAGGACAGTCCAAACAATCTGAATGACCAATCAAGAGACATTGTGACCCACTCCGACCAAGGCCCATTTTTTCTTCCAGGAAGCATGACTCTCCATCTTTATCTTTGGCACAGATGGTTTCTGACAAATGGTTTCTAATAATCATTCATCAAGGTTACAGACGGCGGTAGGAAAAAAAAACTCCTCCTTTCAAGGTGGTCATTCCTCATTCTCCAGATCAGACTCTTTTATATTACAACTCATCATCATCACATGCTGTCACAAGAACAAAATAAAACGCATGGACACCAGTTTTGAATCTTTCTTTCCTAAACTTGTTTGTGATACTTCCCAAATTCATAATGTGGTCATTTCACACCATGTTACCTCCTCTTCTTCTTTCAAGTTTCCTGAAAACAATTGACTTAAAAGATACTTATCATCACATCCCCATTCATCCAGACTTCAAACATTTCTTAAGGTTCTGACTGTCTAGATTACATCAGTAGTTCTCTATCTTACCCTTTCAACTATCCACTGCACCGAGATGTTCACAAAATTTACAGGCCCAGTCACAGCTCAGATTTTTCCATATTTAGATGACCTGCTTATCTTTAAGGAGTCTTTTTCAAAAGGTCACTAATTTCTATCTTGGGTGAGGGATCTCTTACACAAGCTGGAATTCCAAGACAGCATTCAAAGGTCTTTATTGACTCCATCACACAATAATGTGTTCATAGGATGTCAACAGATACCTCAATTCAAAGAGCATTTCTTCCACAGTAAAAACTGGATGTTTACTTAGACTGGTTTCTAAGGTTTTCCACTCAGACTTCAGTCACTGTGAGGGAATACAGCAGGATTATGGGTCTCAAGGCATCAATTATTCTCATGATACCTGGGTCACCACTCCAAATGAGAAAGATACCGTGGTAACTCAAATTTCTTTGGTCAAAGCATCAGCACCATTTATCTTTTCAAATCCCAGTGCTGGGGTTTGTCAGAAGAGAAATTTTTGGATGGAGATAACAGACATTCTTTATTTCAGGTCTCCCTGTCTCCCTTCCTACTCCAAAACTATCATCACTAATGCTCCAGACTTTGCTTGGGGAGAAGTTTCAGGAGGGATACAAATGCAGGGGGTGTGGCACATCAAGGAGAGATACAAGCATATAACTATCTAGGAGATGCCATCCCTGATCAAGGCACTCAACCCTCTGAACCATCTTTGGTCCTCTGGACCTCTACGTGGTTACAGACAATATCACAGTCACATGATACCACAACAAGCAAGGTCGATCCAGGTCATACACCCTTTGCAGACTAGCCATGCTAGCTTGGTATATAGCTTCCCAGCACAATATCACTCTACCAGCATCCCACATTCTGTCACAGCAAAATTGTGTCACAAACATGCTGAGCAGGACCAGGGCAGCTCCTCATGAATGGAAACCTGATCTTAGGTCTTCTGTGATTTGATCCATTCCTGGGGAGTTTAAGTTGACCTTTTTGCCTCCTCTCTGAGCAACCAAATGACAAAATTTTGTTGCAAGCCTCCGTGCAAGGTGGCCTGGAAGACAAATTACTTTTCTTTACTTTTATTTGGACAAGAGTGTTCCTGCATGCCTTTCTACTAATATCCAGGGCAATTCTGAGGATTCAGAAGGAATCACCCAGTATCATTGTGGTGATTCCCTTCTGGCACAGGCATCTGGGGTTCTCCCTTCTTTTGGAAATGTCCAGGGATAATGATTATAAGCTTCCTCACAGACTGGATCAACTCACACAAGAAGAGGGGGGTTTAATACACCCCAACATCAATCACCTTCAACAGACTGCCTGGATGATAGGGTCTTAATTCATTGTAGACACCTGCTTGCTGAGTATGTGCAGCAGGTACTAATGAGACAAGAAAGTTAGCTATTAGAAAATCTTATATCAGCAAATGGAAAATATTTTTTAATTAGTTCCAACAACATAATCAGCACCCATTCAGGGCTAGATGTTCTCTGATTTTACAATAGTTGTGACTTATTATCCTAGCCATTTTTTATTCCTCTATCAATGTTCATTTATTATGCATTTCAGTATGTCTTGACTATGGATCATTATCATTCAATGCCTTCTCACGTGAAAAAGTTCATGAAAGGAGTTTTGCATAACAGGCTTTCAAGAAAACGTTTGTCCCCTCCTTGGGATCTTAACTTTGTGTTAGAAAAGCTTGCTCTATTTCAAGCAGCTAATTTGTCTGACTTGAGGCTCTTACCATGAAAACATGTTTTACTGATTTTTTGATCTCTGCAAGAAGGGAATCTAAACTGCAAACTATTATGAGTTGACATTATCTAGTTTTCCATGAGGACAGGGATACTTTGAGAACTAATCCTTCTTTTATGCCTAAAGTGGTATTCAAGTTTTCTTAAAGACAAACCATCTCCAAGCTCTCTTTCCTGAACTTAAAATTGAGGGAGAAAGGATACTTCATACCTTGGATGTTCACGGACAACTTCAGTACTATCTTGACAGAACTAAATATTAAACATCTGCAGATAAATTAATTTTTTGTGATGGTAAGAAGAAGTGCCAACCTGTGTCAGAACAGACTATTTCTGAATGGTTGTCTAAGGCTATTATCTTCTATTATATTCAGTTTAACAAATCTATTCCAGGCAGGGTCAAGGCCCACTCTACCTGGGCCTTGGCTTCACCTATGGCTTTTTGGAAAGGGTTAGATTCTAGAATTATTCCAGAAGCTGCTATTTGGTCCTCTGAACATATTTTACATAGCAGTATGGGCCAGATTCTTTCTTTATGCCCAGATCATCTACCCATATAGCTACGGCTACTACAGTGATCAATATGATGAACATAGTACAGTTGTATAAATTGAACTTATCATAACAGTAGATGTCTGAATGGTCACTGCTGCAGTAGTCACTCCCTCCCTCCATCACCCCATCATTTTTTTTTTAAGCCAGGATGTGAAATGCATTTATTTTTTGTTCCTAGAATTAGCCCTACAGGGCTCAGCCTTCCTGTCTCTCAGCTGGCAGGAAAACTTTGAAGGGCTTTGCACCCAAACCTGTTAGTTATTCAGCCTGGCTTAAGCTGCTTGACAGTATAGGTGCATGGAATGTGCCCTTAACTCTGGAAGATGGCCAGCTGTTATATCCTTGGCAGAATATAACCCATATAGATAAGAGTACTGCAGCAGTGATCATTTAAACATCTACTGTTAAGTTCATCTTACACAACTATACTTTTTTTTACAATGTTAAGCTGTTTCAGATACAAAACAAGTCCCTTATGTAACTAATAGCTGAACTTAGGAAATACCTTTTGTTCTAAAATGTGAGTACATTTGTCATTTTTATGTTTTTCTGCAGGACACAATTGCCCAAAGATGGACTGTTCTGCACAAAGAGGGACAAGTAGCAACCCAATTTTTCTACGAGTTAAAGTCACTATAATGAAACAGTTGATGTTTGTCTGTGTTTTGTGGTTCTACTGATTCTTGGAACAAAACTAGTGGGGTATGCTCTTTTTTGGCTGACATCCAAAATCATTGGTCAGCTGTTAATCATGGACCTCCATTAACTTTTCTAGAAAACGTGCTTGTATTACTTTATCAGTCCAAGTGTTTTGGACTGGGTCAATTTATTAACCAGGCAAAACTGATGAACCTACAGGACAGAAAACTACATTCAGCTGGATATTGTCCCAGACTTAGGTATTATGTCTTAGCAGTTTAGTAATCAACTCCCTATTCTGAAGCCAGAAAAAAATATTCAAGGAGGTGACATTTCTATTTGCCAAGAAATCTGAAGTCCTTTTCCTCCACTGTACTTATTAACTGATGTCAGCTCCAACATCTTCACCTGGGCATCTTGTTTGATTACTTTCAACATACTTTTTATCAGCCTATAATAAAATGGTCATTACTAAAGGTGGTGGTAAACTTGCACTGGATATTATAAATATGAGAATTAAATAAATAAAATGTTGCAAGAGACTTTGTTGTATAAATCAATTTCCTTTAACTTAGTACAGATGATAGCTCCATGAGTTAAGTTTTTATTAGATGACTTGTATTTAAATGGTTCTACCACTCCTGATGTCCTTGAGTATTTTAATCTTTCTGTTCCGCTTACAATTATGATATATGGCCTTCCTAAAATACATAAAATCATTATTAACCCACCCCTATGCTCAATAGTGTCTGGAAGGGCAAAGATTACAGAAGTCATATCTATTTATTTAGAAGAGTAATTGAAACCTATACATAAGAAGCCAACTGATACTATCAGAGACACTAAGGACTTTTGTATAAGCTAAAATACTGGTATAATTTGAATAAATTTTCTAATTTCACATTTGATACTTTAGCTGTGAGATCACCATTTACTGTTATACCTAACAGAGAAGTAGTTGAAGCTATAAGAAACTGTTTGTGCAAGCTACACAACTATGAGTAATGCTGAGATTAATGCATTATGTTTACCTACTGGAAATAGAGCTTGAAAGCAATATATTCTGTTTCAATTGCATTATGTATACATAACCATGTTTGGAAATATAGCTGTTGCAAGATCGTACATGCAACCACTTACAGTGAACATCCTGCAGCTATGAAAAAATATTTTTAAGTGCATATGCTGATTGTAATACAATGAATGTTGTTTAGTATGCTAAGTGTATAAAATGTTCTGTTCAGAGATCATACAGTACAGCATCAGCATGATATTAGAAAGGGAAACATTAACAATACTCTTTCTAAACATACATGTGTTGTTGTGTCTTTCGGCTTTTCCTGGTTAGGGGTCGCCACAGCGGAACTCCAGTCCACTAATGATTGGCAGTAGATTTTTACGTGCCGAGTTGCCGGCCCTGACACACAGCCTTCAACGAAGGTACGCCCATTCACGTATGTCTCCACACAGAAGACGATCTAGCTGAGAATCGAACAGGACAACGTCTTACTGTGAGGCGACAACGCTACCGCAGCACCACCACCGCAGTCTAAACATACATGTGTGAGTAACAATAAGCATGTATTTAAATTTTCAGTTTTATAAAATTTTCATTTCTGGTTTGAGAAAAAGAGATATAGTTAACACTACTAATGGCATCCAGACCTAAACGATGAATGCCCTTTACAACCTGTATTAAAGAAAAGAAGCTTACATCATTAGTCGTGTGATACATTATGTATTTAAATGTCTGTCTGGTGCATGGCTTTTTTAAAATTACTTCAGAAAGTGTTTTAACGTGAAAGCTTCTGATTGCTGATATTAATTATTGTTACAGCACCTGCTGTTTTTATTTACTTCATTTCATACAGTAAATTTGTGAAGCATGTTTTATTTTTTTTGTACTAGGCAACACAAAGTTCAAGTCATTAGTCTTACACAGTGGATGCCTTAAATGAAGCTCCTTGTGCACCAAGGTGTCATATTTTCAAATTTTTAATCTTAGCGAATTATCTCCAGTCCCCTCTTAATAAAGTAAGCTTTGTAACAAAATCATCAATGTGCTTTTCATCAGCAAATTCAATGCTGTCAACAGAACCTTCAACAATTATTAATGTATTAGTGTTTATTTTCTGGGTAAGTCCGACTGGATCATTAATAACCCCTTTTCAGCAGAGGCCTGGAAAGAAAAGCTCCACATTTAAAGATAAAACATAAAACACATAATTACATACAATGTCCAGATTACACAATATACAGTTTGCCCATTTTTATGTATTTGATGATCAAGCAAAGTAGAATATTTAACATAGTTATTGAGAGATGGTTAACATATACAACCTCTGTAGTTTAATGTAATGTTAATAGTGTACAAAACATTTAAGATCTATGAACTGAACAATACTGTATGAAGCAGAAATGGAGTGTTTGAATAGTACAATCAATAAGCAGTTGTGGAAACACTGTATACATAGCACATTTGAAGGATGTATAGGATATTTAAAGATATTGTGAGAAATAGCACTTGAGGGAAGTACATATAGTCAAGTTGGAGCTAAAATGATCAGATTATAAGTGGCAGCATTATATCTTTGAGGTTAGGAGATACGTTTTGAGTTTTGTCTTGAAATGATTTAGGTTTCAGATTTATCTTTTCTGGTCTGAAATGCAAGAGAGCTCCAGCTATCAGCTAGGATGAAGTATAGAGAAAATCACAAGTCTATTGATTGCTTTTGCCACATGGGTGAAGAATTGATCTTTGGAATTCTAAGTGAGGAATGCCATGACATGACTGATTTGGTGGCTGGGCATTTTTCAGGGTGATAAAGTATATTGTGAGCTTGCTTCAGTTATGTTAAACATTAGAAAATTTGGAAATTCTATCCATTTGAGTTGAGTGAGAGCAAAGCAGTGGTGGGTTTTATGTGAGAAGTTAATATCAAATCAAGCAATATTATAGTACTGTTCAAGATTTGCTAGGAGAGATGAACGAATATGTGTTCGGATGGATGAGGCTTTTGTGAGAACTGGTAATGGAATGATTACCTACAACTTTTCTGGAAAGGAAAGATAGGTAGGAAGATGATATGTTGAGCTTACATAGTTGTAACTTTTTTTATTGTATTTTAAATATACAAGACAAATGTCAATGGTAACGCCTCGTAGTTTGGTATGTGGGACAGCCTCAGTTATTTATTTGAGATGACTTTATTTGAGCTGACTTAATTTGGATATTTTTGTTTATGTCTAAGTGGAACTTGGGGGTAAATAGTATTTTTGTTTTGTATGGGTTAAGGATTAGCTGATATTGTGTAAGGAGCGATTCCAAAGAGGATTATGTCTGTTGAGTGGTATGCAGTTTTATTGGAAGCAGTGCAAATTAGGGTAGAGTTGTCTATTTATTGAATGAGTGTATCATGAGTTACAGCTGCATGGAGTTTATTTATGAAGAAATTGAACAGATGTGACCCAGGAATAGAAACTTGTTGGACTCCTATACTGATAGGCAGGAAAGAAGAGAAGTGCATTTCCAATTTGACACACTGAGATCTATCTTGTAGCCAGTCTTTGAACCAGTTTAGGGTGTGAAATGAGGCAATTTTGGATGGTATATTTTAATTATCTTCGCAGTCACATCAGGTAATATAAATCTATGCCAAGACAGCCAATTTTGTCTATTCTTCAAAGATGTTGTAGCTCCTCCCAATGCCTCCACGTATTGCCTCAACTTACACTCTCCAAATATAGCAAATCCTCCAGCATCCAAAACCAGTTTCATCTAACCTTGTTTGGGAAATTGTAATAAACCTGAAACATAACTTGACAACTGATGACAGTCTTACATGAGAAAATCTAAGAGATTCACTCACCCAGTCATAAATCACCACAGACTATGTTTGATGTGAAACACTTTAATGGTCTTTCTACATAAAGGTGGGTCATCACATGCTATGATTAATTTATGGCCCATTTTCAAACTCCTAAAAGATGAATGCATAACCATTTCTTCAAACATGTTGAGAATCTTCATCTTCACTTTGCCCAGAATGGCTTCAGAATTGGCCATGGAAATAAGCTGCCTTATTTGTCTCAAAATAATATTTACACAATAGAAGAATGTATGGAAACTCGTATCTGAAATAGTGGCAGAAAAGGAAAGAACACTTAAAAATAGGCTGACCCAGAGATATGCCAAAAAGAAAAAAAGAGAGAGAGAGACAGAAAATGCCATTGTACTGTTATCTTGATTAATAATGTATGGGATTGGATTAGGAATAGCGTAAGAAAAATAAATGAGAGTGTTTCTGCAGGGCAGGGCTGTTTCATGGTACTGTTCTCTAAATTACAACCCCTCCAAATTATCAGGAAATCATGTTTTATTTGTTTTGTTTAAAGAAAATAGTTGATATTGCAATTTTGGGGAGTTAGAACTCTACACATGCTACTACACATACTGTGAAATTCCAACTGCTGTTTAAAAAAAACAAAAGAAAGAAAAAGGAAAAAAAAATAAGAAAAACAAATCAGCTCATGCAGCTGGGCTGTTTTCTAAATCCAGTAATAGACACACTATAAAGTAGAACAAGGCAATTCTGTCAAATTAGAGGCACTTCTGCCATTTTAAGAGGAGGCTGTCAGGGTTGCTAGATGAAGCTGCAAGGAAACATTTCCGGTTTGCTTAGGCTGTCACATGTGACTAATGCCTGAGAGAATGTGAATAAAAAAATAAAAAAAATGGACAGACATGAGAAAAGGGGAAAGTTTTTTTGTTTGTTTAATCCAAATACACCTATTTGTTGACCCTTTTCACTGTCACTGCATGGACACTGCCTTGGTGAAAGTCATGAGTTGCATAAGGCTAGGGATAACATATTAGTCTCAGGTCTGGATAATATATTACGCTCAGATCTGGGCCTACTGAATCACCATTAACTGTTTAACTACTTTGATGATGATATTTTCCTTTGCTTCCTAAAACACCATCACAGCCCCGATGGATTATGGAGTTATCTTAACTATGGTGTTGATGCTCAGGTATGTTTTTCACTAAACTCTTCCCATGGGATGACCAACAGTGCTGCGGATGTCTGCTCTCACCAGCCCGACTGATAACAGCCAGAAATTAAGTTCATCTAAGACTGAGATCAAGACAGTACCAGTTATGATGTGAAGTTCATGCCTCTCTCTCTTGCTGTCTTTCCCACTTTATCCACCTTCTTGTATGTCCTCCATCAGGCTAAGAGGGAGAAATCTTCATGAGGTTTAAAGGCGAATGGCCTAAGGGTGAAATTTGCTCATGAGCTCTTCCTGCTGGACCAGGAGTCAAGAGTTGTCATGTGTTTCTTTCTCCATCTGAAGAGCATAGTCTGTATATGTCATTTTCTTCTAAAAATGACTTAATCACCATAATTCTTGTGCTGGCCACTGTGATACTTTGTATCTTGGAGCCTGTAGGTGACCTTCGACAACTTCCGCTGGTGCTGAATAGAGTACTGAGATCATTTCACTTTACCCCTGTACTGCAAGCTCTGTATTAATTGTCATCCAGGTCCATCATTGCCTGTTACTTGTTTACTGTGCCCTATAAACTGGGGTCCACAAATTTAAACAATGTGATTAAGCCCCACCACCTAGGAAGGACCCTCCAATCCACCACAATGGGATTGCTCAAATGTTTTTGGGTTCATCTGACTGTGATTAATTTTCTTGCATTCTCAGTAGGTAGCACAATATGTAGTTTTTTTTTTTTTTTTTTTTTTTTTGGAATGCTCTGTGAGACTTTTGGGAAAGGCAGCCTGTGCACTGATGCACTTTAGTGCTTAATTTATATTTGCATACATATTCGCCCTCCCACCTATTTCCTAATCTTCATCTTCCTTATTTTACTCCCGTCTTTGACCACCAAGTACCAATGGGCTAGTGATCATCACATACTGGGTAAGGGCTGCATATAGCAATGAAGTAGGTGGGGCTAATGAAAACAGATGTTACTAACCAGAATAAAATGTCCAAAGGGGTCTATGTCATTTGACTGAATCCCAAATGGTTGAACCCATTTTATTGGGAACATATTTGACTGAAAACTCATTTTATATGCCCTAAGATATGCTCATTGCTGATATAATTACATGAAATTGTTGGTGTGTTGCATAAACACATACAAGAGTCTGTGGCAGCTAAGTTTAGGTCTAAGGTCTAGAGTACCAGCTAGCGATTTATTACATGCATATGCAATTATTTTAGATATGCATGCAGCATTATCTTTCACATTGAATTAGTCTAATATAGTTATCATTAGCAGGTATATTTCTGAAATATTTAGACTGGATTAGTTCAGCACCAGGGACAGGAGAATGAAAAAGTTACAAAGATAACCAAAACGGTAAGCAGTCTGATCAGCATCCTGATTTTACCATCAGTCTTATGATGACAACCCCAGTTGAAATATCATGTCAAATAAGCATCCACAATGACATGCTGCAGGGGAAACATATGGTGTAAAGCAAGAACTTTCTAGAATTCTAAAAAAATCCACTGTAAGCCAGAAAGACTGACTATTGAAGTGGGTACTGAATTCAGACAAAATAATTCTTCATGGACACACAAGCAATGCCTTGCTGAGGACGTTTGTTGTCTCTTACATAAAAGTCTCATGGTATCTGGGTTGATAGTTTGCCAAGAGAAATTTGCAACTGACTTTTGTACCTATAAAATATCCCACTCTTGATCAGTCATCTAACACGTATCTGGATCAATGACAAGTAGGTAGTCCAACACTCCTTTATCTAGAGCTCTGATTAACCAATAACCTATGAAGGCTAGCAATGCCATATAGGATCCTAGACTGTCAAGTGATCAATTACAGATTACAAATGCCAGGAGCACAGAATGGAAAACATCGCACACCAAACACAGTTGAACATAGTTATGGCACTGAATAAAACAGACAGTGACTGATCCAACAGAGAAATGCCTCCAGCTGTAGCTAATAATCTAGTCTTAACTTTACAAACACCACATTGAGACATAGATCATCCATCTCATGCTACGGTTTCACTTGGTGATGGCAGCAATAACCCATAACTGACATCTTCCCATTAAGGTCAGGAAACAAAAAGCATCTCCCTTTTCATCCTTGAAACCTAAATGATTTAGGAATGCTGATGCAACAGCAAGAACATGATAACAACATAACAGAGCACAAAGACAAAAGGAGGTCCCAAAGATACCATAAACTCTTCATATGAGAGAAAAATACTTAAACCACCCAAAAACAGTCTGACATTTCATTCTCCTTCTGTATTTCTTATACAGTCCCCGAAGTGCCCAAGTCCTATTGATTTCCCTTCCATGTTAAACTCTATGCAATTGTGAGAGATATAGATGAAGTGAAGTATTTTATTCTAGCCCCTTTCTGCTGCTCCATCCAGTTCTTGCCTCATGCTTTATTTGATGTCGTTTTGCTGTGAAAATATCTCCGTACTCAAATCAAAGAAACTTTTTTATGTTTTTAGATATGATAGACATAGGTCACTAAGTGGGTAACATCATGGATTCATAGGCTAAATAAACTCTGCAAGGAACAGTGAACTTGTTCGTTAGACTATACTTCACTATAGCTCATCTTATTAGCACTGCATTGGGTAGCATTTGATGATAAATCTGCCAACAATGCAAACATGCTCAGTGCATTCTGAGCTACTTTTGACAAACCATTCAAATTCCAGAGGTAAAAGTGTTACCAACATTTTATGTACATTTTCTTAATGTATTCTTTGTTGACTGGGTTAGTTACAGAAGGCATGTGGCCTTTTTTCAGGGAATATCCAGATAATATGTGTGTCACCAGGTAGAATTTGGCCAGGGTTTTGAGGAACTTCTACTTTTTTTGATTGTTGTTATGGGATTTTTTTCTTCCACCTCAACTACCACCAAGTCAAACAGATGGGACTTCGGATTAACATTTCAGTTGAAGGGCAACACATTCAAGAGTGCAGCACCCCTACTTATGCTGTACTGCAGTGTTAGCAATTCAGTCACCTGGAATAGAACCTACAGCCTCTGCACCAAAGGCAAGTGTGCTAACTCTTGCTCCACTGTATTAATGCTCGTAAAGAAGGTAGTTTAAACTGACACTGACTGAAAACATGAAGTATAAAAACAATCCTAATACATGTTAATAAAAATATATGTATTTTATTTACTGTCTCCAACTCTTTGACAGAGAGTAAATCTATATGATTTGTTAGCTTATTTATCATCCTTAGAGGTGCCTTTAAGAAGCAGAAAGATATTTGGTTGACATGAGGAAGTGTTTACATTAAGAAAATCATTTACAAAATGAATATTTCCACATCTTCTCTTTTACTTAAACAGCTAAAAAATACTACTTTTGTCATCCATCATATCCTTAGTTTATCTAAATTATAAATGCTTTGAATAATGGAAGATGCGTGTCAAACAATGAGCAGAAGATAAACATCTTAAGGGATAGCTGAAGCTCTCTGATGATTTAAAGTGTGGAAGTAATCTCCACACAATTCATATGGCAATAAATAGAAAAAACACTCCCATATATTTCTTCCGCTGATCCATATCTTATTGTTTATAGGAATGGATGAATGACTTAATATTCAGCTTATGTATGAGTCATAAGCTCAAGAAGACGTGAACTTAAGACTTTAGCTTCTTAAATGACATAGACAGATTGACCTGACATCTTCTAACCATAAATAGAATATGTTTTGTGCAGTATTGTACTGTAAGAAGAAGTACTTTGTCATGTCAAAAATCAGCATTTTTAGTGCATTTTTCCTTTCAATATAGCTAATGTAGTCATTATAACTTTGTTTAGTCTTGGGACTCTGACCTTATTTGCTTCAAATGATATTATTTTATCTGTCATGTTACATAAGACCACTGCTTTATTTTTCATTGCTTTGGATATGTTCATATATGCTCTTGACATCAGTTCATCTTTCATCTGTTTGGCATTCATAAATATTTTAGTTATGCTACATATTTAGTTTGGTTGAAACAAAACAACATTAGTTTCATGTCAAGTTGACTTATAAAATGCAGTCAGAATTAAAAAAATAAAATTACTGTAAAACCACATATATTTAGAAAAGGCAATTAAGTTACATATAGACAGGCATATTAGAGTGATGGCCAGAAAACAAAGAATTGTTTTCCCCACAGTCCTTTCATATTATTTTTCAGTAGACATAGTTAAATGATATGCCAATATGAGCTACGGACAATGATTTTAATGACGTTCTCTGTTGTGAATTATTTTGTACTAGCTTTGCAAGCCATGAAATATTTTAGTACATTTCTGTCTCTAACTTGTTGCAAAAATGTAGGCAATAAGATTTTTTATTCCATTGGAAAGTTGTTTTTCTATACCTACTGTGAAATTAGAAGTTTCCAGTGAAACCTAAAGATCCCTGATTATATACATTAATTTCCCCCTAGTTTTGCCTAATATACAGTTTGTGTTTACCAGGTAATATTCAATGTTGTAAAAATGTTCACTTAATGTTTACTAAATGAGTATTGAATGCTAAAAAAAATTACTACAAAAATATGGTAGTCATACTATGTCAGTAAATACTGACTGAAATTAATTTACCTTAAAATACATAGTTAAAAATGTCTTATAAGTAATAGGTTTACAGAAGTAAAAATTAATGGTAGCAAAGAATGCTAAAACTGATTTACATCATCAGCTTTAAACCTTGAGTTGTATTGGCTTTTTTTTCCTGTCAATCTACACTAAATCTTTAAAGGTTCAGAGGATCAAAAAATCATAATTTGCAATGTTTCACTTGTAACATATACCCTAGCAAATTAGTTTCCTACAGATCTGAATTTATTTTCCTCTAGTTTTAGCTATATTCACCGTACAAAACATAAAGATGCTTAAGATATTTGGCTATTCCTGAGAATTAGATATTTGTGTTTAGTAGGTCTTATCTGTTTTAAAAATATCAGAAACTCTGTATCTATGAATAACTCTTCCTTTTTTCAAAATGGAAACATTCAGTTCCCACTAATTACCACATTGATGGTAGCCTACTGAAGGTGTTATAAGAGGTCTCGGGACCCAGGTTGACAGCAACCTCTCCTTCGACCACCACATTGCCACTTTGGTCAGAAAATCCTTCTACGTGGCACATCTCATTTCCAAGGGTTTTGCATCCAAGAAGAAAGAGGTCATCATCTCTCTCTACTCTTTCCTCAATAGACCAATCATCGAGTGTAATGCCTTATTTGGCATGTACCCCACTAAACACCTGCAACAGCTGGAAAGGCCACAAAAATACCTCATGAAGAGGATCCTAGGCCTTAAACACATGCCTTATATGGACAGACTCAAAAAACTCCAGCTTTTCTCTATCTCATATCATCTTTTAAGAGGCAATCTCTGCTGGACTTACAAAGCCATGTCTGACCCAGCCCAGTTAGAAATGTTACACCTAAAGAAATCCCAATCCCTCCACACCACGCGCTCCAGGGACCTCAACCTCATTACCACAATCAACATAACATGCTGGAGGGACAGGTTCATAACCCAGAGACTGCCCATGCTCTGGAATAGACTTCCCATACATGTCAAGCAGAGCATGTCACTGGCCCTTTTCAAGAGAAATCTTGATGAATGGATGAGAAATAGAAAGTTCACCCCAAGGATCACTCCAGTGGCTCTACTTGGTAGAGGCACCAGGAACTAACGGCATGATGCCAGGGCATTTCTATGGGCTAGGCTTGTAAAGGCTCCAGGGCCACTGGACTAGTACACACCTATGGACCTATGAAGGACATAGATAAAATATAGCTGAATTGTACATCCTGTTGCAGATTTCTCTCTTCAAGAAGGGGAAAGATACTAAAAATGTATCCACATTTTTGTTTTTCAGATAATTTGTCCTCCCATGACTACTGATTACAAGACCCCACTCTTGTACTAAATGTTCTGTCTCCACAGTTTCCAACTTGTCAGTAAGGCACCCTGGTGTGACCCACCCTGGGAGGGTTTCAAGCCTGGGAAAGCACCCTGAACTCAAAGTCCAGGTCTTTCTCCATGTCAGGGTTCTTGGGTAATCTCATGTTTCAGCACGATGTGGCCAAGTGAGCCCATATCACACCAGGTGAGGACATTCTTACTTGCTGTAATTATCTGTTCCGGTGCTGACATACTTGTGTGTACTGGTTGGTAATGGGAGGACTGCAGCAAGTGCAAGCCTGTCCCACACTGCAATGCCATCATGTGTTCTCATTTCCCACCGCCACATCACCCTGGCGCACAAATCCCCTGAGTCCTAGCCTATACCAGGGCTCAACGGACAGTGCCTAGCAGATTTCTTCCACTACTAGGACAGGCACTATCTTCCCCCTGTTGCTTGATCATTTACTCCAGCCACTAAGCGAACCTGTGTCACCTAAGCTACAGTCAGAGCTTTATCCCTCTGTCAGCCAAGTGACTTAAATTTGTTCTTAAGATCACACAGTTATTCTTTTCTCATAATGGTAAGCTTTTTCTGGCCAAAGATCATGGGAATCTGTTTTGTAGGTAAACTGAAGAGAGTTAATATGGCATATAAGATGATGTCTTTGGAGGCAGGTCAATCGATGAACAGCTTCAGTAATGAGTTATAGGTTGTTACATAACATTACATTAATGGAAGAACTGGTGAAGTATTGAATGAGGAAATAGGAGTGCAGTAAAGGAATATGAATCCTTAACTAACCTGATATTGTAAAAAAAGAAGTTATGTATTCACCATAATGTTCTATGTTTGTTGTCCATCTCGCCCTTCATAATTACATGTGGGTTTGGAGCCGATCCTCGGCTCCAACTCGACCGATTACAGAAGCCCAAAGTCTCTAAGTTGGCTTGTGGCAAGGTAGGTATCCCATCATGCAGTGGTATCAATCCTCAGATCTTGTTTGCTACTGACTATAATAGAAAATAGTTAGGTAAAGGAGAAACTTTTAGTTATGTACTCACCATAACTTCAGATGTTTGGGATCCATCTCGCCTACATTCTGACTGATGGGTTCGGAGCCGATCCCTCGGCTCCGACTCGGCACGCTTATGCCAAAGAGTGAAGTCTCTTATTGGCTGAGCTTACTATATCCCAGGATGCACCACTACCAGTCCCCCAGATCTAGTTTGTCCGCATACATACACAGACACACATGCTGCTTATATAACATCGTCAGATGAAACAAGATAAAAAACAGTAGAACTCAAAACCGTTCAATCTCTTCTGATCTCCAAGGCAGGGGAAGGAGGGTGGGTATTAGGAATGTAGGCGAGATGGATCCCAAACATCTGAAGTTATGGTGAGTACATAACTAAAAGATGTTATGTGATCCTATCTCGCCTACATTCTGACTGATGGGACAGCGTCCCTAGCACCTGAATCCTGGGTGGCTCACTGGAAAACACTCCTGAGTACCGTGGAACCAAATGATGCTCGCCCTTTAGATGCCACATCCAATTTATAGTGGGAAATGAAAGTGTGCGGGTTGGACCAAGTAGCCGCAGCACAAATCTCAGAAATAGCGAGCTTGGAATGAAAAGCAATAGAAGTAGCCATAGCTCTGGTAGAGTGAGCTTTGATAGATGTTGTAAGTTTTTTATTTGAAGAGGAATAAGCCTGAGTTATGCAATCTCTAATCCATTTGGAGATAGTAGCTTTAGTGATGGTTTTACCCAATTTATTATCTGAAAAGGACACAAACAACTGGTCTGATTTTCGAATTTGTTGAGTCCTGTCTAGATAGAAGCGCAATTGCCTGTGAACATCCAATTTATGGAGGGTGTATTCCGCTTGGAGAATTTTGGAAAGAAAACTGGTAGCTCTAGAGATTGTTGGAGACAGAGATTAGAACAAACCTTTGGAACAAAAGACGGGTTAGGCCTAAGTGATACTCTATCCTTGTGAAAAATCAAGTACGGTGGTTTGATAGATAGGGCTTGAAGCTCTGAAACTCTTCTTGCAGAGGTAATTGCAACTAAGAAGGCAGTTTTCCAAGACAGATATTTTAACTCACATGTAGCAGCCGGTTCGAAAGGGGGAGATGTTAAGGCACGAAGTACCAAATCAAGATCCCACGGAGGCGCAGGGTGATAAACTGGGGGTCTTAACAGCCCAGCACCTTTAATGAAAGTTTTGCATAATCTGCTGCTCATCAACGGTGGATCCATGGATTTGTGAAATTTGGAGATAGCCGCTAGTTGGACTTTAATAGTAGAGACTGAAGATCCTTGATTAAACAAGGATGTTAAAAATTTCAAAACCTCTGGAATCGGGGCAGTGATAGGGTCTAAGCCCCTGAGTTGAGCCCAGATAGCAAACCTCTTCCACTTACTGAGGTACAATTTTTTAGTGGTGGGTTTGTGGGCCGAAGATAAAATGTGAATAACTTCTGGGTCTAAGGTGTGATTTCTGACTAAAGTCGGAAGTGGAGGAGCCAAGCTGTCAATTTCAAAGTGTGAAGGGACTGGTGTTGTCGTCCCGACTGATGAATCAGCAGATCCGGAGTTAGATCCAAAAACCAAGGATCGTCCACCGCATGTTTCTTTAGGTAGGGGAACCATACCTGACGAGGCCAGTCTTGGAGCAATTAGTATCATTGTGGACCCCAATTGAGAAGCTTTCTGGATGACTTTGGGGAGAAGTGGAACCGGAGGAAAGGCATAAAGTAGTCCTGTTGGCCAAGGTTGGGCTAGAGCATCCGTAGCTGCCTCCCCCTGATGCGGAGTCAAGGAGAAGAACCTTTTGCACTTTGTGTTTTGTGGTGTTGCAAACAGGTCGCAGCACGGGGTCCCCCCATCTTCTGAAAACCTGAGCTGCTACTGTTTCGTTCAGGGACCACTCGTGAGGAGAGAGAATCGTCCTGCTTAATCTGTCTGCCAATATATTGGATTTCCCTGGAATGTGGGTCGCTACCAAGAAACGGTTGGTAGCTACAGCCCATTCCCACACCCTCATGGCCTCTCTGCAAAGGGGGTAAGATCTGGTCCCTCCTTGTTTGTTTAGATACCAGACCACCGACATGTTGTCTGTGTGGATAGCGATAATGCCTTGAGGGAGAAACTTGTGGAGGGCCTGTAGGGACAGAAGTACAGCCCTCATTTCTAATACATTGATATGAAGAAAAGTTTCGTCTGGAAGCCAAGAACCCTGAACTAACCTGCCCAGACAATGCCCCCCCCACCCTGTCTGGGAGGCATCCGTCATCAGGGTGGCCACCGGAGGGGGGATAACAAAAGGTTTTCCCTGATTCAGATTGGATGGCTGAAGCCACCAGCGGAGGTCCCGTTTGCACATTTCTGTAATCAGAATGGGGTGATTGAGGGGGAGATTCTGAAAGGACCATTGTGTCGATAACAGCCACTGAAGAATCCTCATGTGCAATCTTGCCAGTGGAACTAGGAGAACCGTGGCAGACATCGAACCTAGAAGTTGCAGGACCATCCTGGCTGGGGCTTTGGATCTTGGAAGCAAGGCTTGAACTTGACCTTGTAAAGTTTGAATCCTTTCGGTAGGAAGAAAGACGCATCAATTTTGAGTCTATCTCTGCTCCTATGAATCTTATGCGCTGAGAGGGCAGCAAGACAGACTTTGACCAATTGAATGTAATTCCCAGGGTAGCACCCAGGGAGATGGTGGCTTTGAGGTTGTCTATTAGTAGATGCCTGGTGGTGGCAGTCAGGAGCCAGTCGTCCAGATAGGGAAACACTTGGAATCCAAGACTCCTCAGGTGAGCAGTCACTACTGCCAAACACTTGGTGAACACCCTGGGGGCTGTGGTGAGACCAAAGGGCAGTGCACAAAATTGGAAATGACTGTCTCCCAGGCTGAAGCGCAGATACCTCCTGGACGCCTGATGTATCGGTATGTGATAATAGGCGTCCTTGAGATCTATGGAGCACATCCAAACATCCTTCTCCAACAATGGGAGAATGGATTGTAAAGTGACCATTCGAATTTGGACTTCATGACGGACTGGTTTAGTTTGCTGAGATCCAATATTGGTCTCAGGTCCCCTGTCTTTTTTGGCACTAAAAAGAACCTCGAGTAATTTCCGGATCCGATCTGGTCTGTGGGGACCGGTTGGATGACTCCTTTTTCTAGCAGCTTTGATGCTTCTGCGGCTGCAATTTCCCTTTGACTGGGTGGTGGGTCCGGGATTTTTTGGACGGTGGGGTGAGTGTGTGAAGGGAATGGTGTAACCTCCGGCAATAATCCGAAGCACCCATCTGTCCTGAGTGATAGACTCCCAGGCTTTTAGGTGCTTGGCAAAACGGCACCAGACTGGCTCCGGAGCAGCACAGCCGGGCAATCCCTCATGAAGTGTGGGAGGCTGTAGAGCCACGAAAGGACTCGCGGTCTCCAGAATTGCGGGGCCCTCTGCCGCCTCTGGGACGGCATCTCCCAGACAAATTTCCCCGTCCTCTGCCTCTGGAAGGGGAATCTTCCTGCTGTTGAGGAAAAGACTTACGTGATTTGCGGAACCACATCTTCCCTCCTCCTTTAGCCTTGGGATAAGGCCGAAAGGGAGTGGAATAACGTGCACCTACGGCAGATAACGTTTTTCCTTCTTGCTCACAGCGGGTAAGAGTGTCTTTAACCTTAGGTCCAAACAAAGAGGACCCATCAAAGGGAGCGTCGGCGAAGGAAGACTTGAAGGCCTCCGCAAAATGACACAAACGGAGCCAGGCTTGTCTCCGTAGAGCCACGCCTGTGCCTGCCGCTCTGCCCGCCCCTTCGGCCGCATATGAAATGAGCCTCATGGACGAGTTAGAAATCGAGGTAAGGATAGCCAACTGAGAGCTAACCGACTGGGCTAGCTGCTCAGGTAGGTTACCTGAGAGGGAGTCTGACAGCTCCTTGACCAGATCCCTCTGTAGCCTGGTAAAATGTGCCAAATAATTCAGGGACCTTAGTGTAAAGGCCGCTGAAGTCAGGGTGTGCTTCCCGTACCGGTCCATGCTCCTAGACTCCTTATTAGGAGGATGGACGGACGTTGAAGCCTCTGCCACGTCCTGTTGTGTAGCAGATGCCACCACCATGGCATCTACAGCCACGCCTCTCGTCAAGAACTCCTTCTCGGGTGGGGCAGACAAAAATTTGTTAGGGCGAGAAGGCACTGGTTCCACAGTATCTGGATGTTCCCACGCCCTTCGACAAACCAAATCCAGAAGCTCGTCGAAGGGCGGAGACACCCAGGAGGTGGAGGGCTGAGCCCCAAAGGCCTTGAGAAGCACTGACTCATCAGCAGAGGGGGTTTGGATATCCAGCCGCCGTTGCTTAAGGATCTCTAAAATGTCTGCGAATGAGACATCATCCGAGGACGACTTTGGGGACCCCTCCGCATCATCAAGATCAGTGTCCGATGTAAGAGACTCGGGGGAGTCCACGTGCTTCCTCTTGCACGATCTCTTCCTTGGGGGCTCCTCCAAAGACAACTCCGAAGAACCCTCAGGAGGAGGGAACCCCAGTGGGGTAACCTCAGGCCCCGGGGCTCCGCTACCTAGGGACAGGGGAACTGCCAAAGACCCAGTCTCCACGCCCAGGGAAGGTGCCGGTAAAGCCGTAGAGATGGCCGAAGAAGACTTGGCCAAGGCACTCCTCATAGCTCTGAAAGCCGGACCCCCAGAATCCTGGGAGTGTCCGGTCCCCGGAGCCATGATAGCAGACGGAAGTCCCGCAGCCGAAGCACCGAGAGGGAGGCTCGGAACCGACAGCATAGGTCCCGAAACGTCACCCCGGGTCCGGCCGAAGAAGTCCGCGTGCCAAACTCGGACCCGAAGGCCGGGGTTGGAGTAAGGGTCGGAGCCGACCCTAGGATCTCCACCGGCTCCAACAGCACCTGCTCCGACGGAGCTGAAGCGGTCGGAGGAGGAATGGCAATGGAATGGGCTATCAGCTCCGAAGCCAAGTGGGTCGGAGCCGAAACAAATTTTTGAAAGACTGGGGACTGGAACAGTCTTTGGAGCACCCTGTCTATGTCCGAATCTGACATCCTCAATGACCTAGAGGAGACTGAACGGGTTCGAGTTGGCCTCTCCAATGGCCCCAAGGGGCTAGGGGACCGGCTCCGAGGCGACTCGATAACTATCGGCGCCGAAGGAATACCCAAACCAGTTTCCATCGGTGCCGAGGAGGACTTAGGCGCCAAGGAGGAAGTGTCTGAGCGGACAACCTTCATCGGCTCCGAGACCAGTGGAGCCGATGAAGGTGACCCGCCTCTCGATGCCCCAGCCATCGGCTCCGAAGCCAGAGGAGTCGAGACTGGAGGCATCAAGGCAGACCGTTCCGCCCTCGGCTCCGAAGTCCTTGGAGCCGAAGGAGAAGCCTGCCTATGTCTTTTGGCGGTCGGGTCCGACGGACTTGTCGGAGCAGACGCCCTTTTCTTTTTAGCAGGAGAAGGAGAGGATGCTAAAGCTTCTTCAAAAGAGGGTTTTATAAGGCCTTTCAATATAAGCTTATTTTTCCTCTCTTGGATGACCCTCGAGGAAAAAGCGTGACACACGCTGCAGGACTCCTGCAAATGTTTGGCGCCCAAACAATATACACAGAGAGAGTGGTCATCCGTGATAGACATTTTAAAACTACATTTAGTGCACTTCTTGAAGCCCGAAGGCCTAGGTGCCTGAGACATTATAAGTAAAATTGAGTAACTCTCTCACAGACAAAACTTTGTTGGAAAGGACTGACCCTACAAAGATTAACTTGCCGTTCACAATGAAAGCGCAATTAAAATAAAGGCCAACTGAACAACAGTGAACAAAAGTATAAGGGAATTCAAGAACCCCTAAGGTTCAAAAGGGATTAACCAACAGGAAAAGCCCTATGGATCAAGGGAGCCTGTAACCAGAACAAACACCAATCACACACAAATTTTCCACAAAAAAGTTTTCAAACACACACAACAGCACAGAGTAGCTGTTAAAACAGCTTTTTGTTAAAGAATTAGCAAATTTCTGACAGAAAAAGTTAGTGAAAAGACACTACTTAGCTCAGCCAGCTCGAGACCACATCTTTGCTAGTTAGCGGCAAACGAGATCTGGGGGACTGGTAGTGGTGCATCTTGGGATATAGTAAGCTCAGCCAATAAGAGACTTCGCTCTTTGGCATAAGCGTGCCGAGTCGGAGCCGAGGGATCGGCTCCGAACCCATCAGTCAGAATGTAGGCGAGATAGGATCACATAACATCAATAGTGAAAGTTCTCCAACATAAAGGAAAGAGCAAAAATTTTCCTACCAGGTCCTCTAGGATTATTTGGACAGGGGTAGGTGGGTGAGTTCATAAGAATGAAGGGCGAGCTGGACAACAAACATAGAACGCTATGGTGAGTATATAACTTCTTTATGTTATGTTGCCCTATCTCATCTTCATTCTTACATGTGGGACAGCATACCTAGCACCTTTTTCTTGGGTAGCTCATGGGAATACATTCTAGCGCACTGTGGAACCAAAAAAAGCTCTGTCCCTGGAGGCCAAATCAACTTTATAATGAGGGATAAAAGTATGTGGTCTTGCCCAAGTCGCAGCTGCACAAATACTGTCCATTGAAATTCTGGCTTGAAAAGCAGTGGATGTTGCTACTGACCTGGTTGAGTGACATCTAAGTTTGAAGGTGAGTTCCTTGTTACTGAAGGAGTATATAAAAGTTATGCAATTGGAAAGCCAATTAGATGATGTGGTTTTAGAGACTGACACCCCCTTTCTTGCCTCTGAAAAGGATATGATCAACTGATATGACTTCCTGAATTCTTTAGTTCTGTGGAAATAGAACCTAAGTTCTCTATGCACATCAAGTTGTTGAAGTCTGTATTCTGCCTTGCTGGTATGGTTAGGGAAGAACACTGGAAGCTCAAAAGATTGGTTAATATTAGACTGAGAGCAAATTTTAGGGACAAAGAACAGGTTAGTTTGAAGTGAAACCCTGTCTTTATGGAAAATCAAATAGGGCAGTTTGACTTGAAAGCACTTGTAGCTCTGAAGCTCTTCTACCTGAGGTTATAGCTACTAGAAAAATCATTTTCCAAGAGAGGGACTTTAGATCGCATGTGGAAAAAGGTTCAAAGGGTGGTGAGGTTAAGTGCAATAGGACAAAGCTTAAGCCACAAGGAGGGACAGGATCTTTAAATGGAGGTCTCAATAAGAAAGTGCCTTTGAAAAATGCTTTATACAATCTGTGTGCCATCAAGTTAGGTATATGCTGTCCTAAGTGGAAATTGGAGATAGCTGCTAGCTGGACTTCAATTCTAGCAGTGGCTGAGCCTTGTTGGAAGACTTCCGAAAGGAAATACAAAACTGAAGAAATTGGAGCAGTGAAGGGGTCTCTGTTTTTGGTCTGCACTCAGAAAGAAAATCTTTTCCATTTACAAGCATATAGTTTTCTGGCATAAACCTTATGAGAGGATATCAAAATGTGTTTTACAGCTCGAGTGAAATCCTGAAGCCTGACTAAAGTTGGAAGTGGAGCAGCCAAGCTGTCAACTTGAGGGTGTGGAGAGAAGGATGGAGCGTTCCTGACATATGTGTCAGTAGGTCTGGAACTGGGTCCAGAATCCATGGATCCTCCAGTAGATGAGGCCCAAGAAAGCGGAACCAAATCTGACGAGGCCAATATGGAGCAATGAGAATCATCTTGCTTCCCAAACATTTTGTTTTCTGAATGACTTTTGATATGAGGGTAAATGGGGGGAAAGTATAAAGAAGTCCCGGGGGCCAATTGTGAACAAGTGCATCTCTCTGTGTCTCCCCCGGACGGGGGATTAGGGCAAAGTAGCTGCTGCATTTGGCATTCATAGGAGTGGCAAAAAGATCGCAGTAAGGCTGGCCCCATTTGCAGAAGATCTCTTCCACTATGTTCTGATTTAGACACCACTCATGAGGCATCAATATTGCCCTGCTGAGCTTGTCAGCTATCATATTCGACTTTCCTGAGATGTGCATTGCTACTAGAAAGTGTTGGGGAGAGATTTTCCACTGCCAAACCCTCAGAGCCTCTCGACAAACTGGGTATGATCTGGTTCCTCCCTGGATGTTTATATACCATACCACTGACATTGTCTGACTGGATTGCAATCGTCCCTAGAGGAAGAGAGTTGTGGAGTGCTTGGAACACCAGAAGTACTGCTCTCATCTCTAGAACATTGATTTGGAAATGGGCCTTGTGTTCTTGCCATATGCCTTAGACCGTCTTTCCCAGGTAGTGCCCCCCCCCCCCCAATCTGGGAAGCATCCATGGTCACAGTAGCAACAGGTTGATGTGGAACGAATGTTCTCCCAATGGTTAATTCATTGTATTGAATCCACCAATGAAGATTATTATTGCAAGTTTGTTATTATGATTAGGTGAGATAGAGGAAGTTCCTGAAGCAAACACTGGGAAAACAGTAACCACTGTAGAATTCTCATATGCATCCTGGCTAAGGGAACGAGGGTTATGGTTGAGGCCATTGTTCACAGTAGTTTGAGCACCATCTTTGCCCTGAACTTGTGTTTGGGAAAAAGCAATATCTGTTGTTTGAGATTCGTAATTCTGTCAGTGTAAAGGCGAGCCATCATCAAAACAGCGTCTATTTCTGTGCCCATAAAGGTAATATGTTGACAGGGCAACAAGGCATATTTTTGCAAGTTTATTGTAATGTCTAGATGAGCACAAATTTGTAGGGTCATGTCTCTGGCCTGTTGAAGTAGATGCTTAATGGTGGCAGTTAGGAGCCAGTCAGCCACCTGGAATCCAAGACGTCTCAAGTGAGCTGTTACTACTGCCATGCATTTAGTGAACACTCTACGGGCTGTAGTGAGAACAAAGGGCAGAGCATGAAACTGACAGTGACTGGCTCCCAGCCGGAAGCCTAAGTGACTCCTCGATGCTCTGTCCATTTTTATGTGGTAGTATGCATCTTGGAGGTCTACTGAGCACATCCAATTCGCTTTCCCTAAAAGGGGAAGTATCGACTGCAATGTCACCATTTGGAACTTAGACTTTTTGACTGATTCGTTTAGTTTGCTGAGATCCAATATGGGCCTCCAGTCCCTTGTTATTTTTGGTACTAAAAAGAATCTCGAGTAAGTTTCGAAACCTAGTTGGTCTGCAGGGACGGTTTGGTTGACTTTTGTTTAGCAACTTTTGGATTTCTATGGTTGCTTGATCCCTGAGATTGAACAGGCAAAAAGACTTAAAGACAGTAAACTTGTGAAAATTAGCGAACAGAACACTATAAGAGAATACTTATAAAAAAGGCAGACGTTTAATTTAAACCAGATAAATGTTAGCGCTTTCGGCTAAATCGAATATTTAGCCTTCCTCAGACAAACAGCAGAATGTGAAAATAGTATTCCTTACATACATACTTGAAACCAATCAGAGTAAAATGCATTCCTTGATTACACGTAACCTTGACTACCTTAAAGCAGATTAATATTAGCGGTTGTACATATAAAAAATGTATACAAAGTATTTTATCCCTATTTACACTTTAAAATATATGTTTATTTGAATTTTAAAAGTTATACATGTAACATATTAATCTGCTTTAAGGTAGTCAAGGTTACGTGTAATCAAGGAATGCATTTTACTCTGATTGGTTTCAAGTATGTATGTAAGGAATACTATTTTCACATTCTGCTGTTTGTCTGAGGAAGGCTAAATATTCGATTTAGCCGAAAGCGCTAACATTTATCTGGTTTAAATTAAACGTCTGCCTTTTTTATAAGTATTCTCTTATAGTGATCCCTGAGATTGGGTGGAACATCTGGGATTTTTCTGGTTTGAGGAGGGAGGTAGGAAAAGGGTATGGAGTGTCCTCTGGATATTATGTTTTGTACCCACTTGTCTTTTGTGATGTTGTGCCAGGCTTCTGGGTACAAAGATAAATGTCTCCCAACTGGCTCTAGAGTAGCACAGTTGGGCCTCCTTTCAGGAGCGCTGATAGGGACATCCGCGAAAGGAATAATGGTTGCCCTGGTTTTGCAGGGCCCCTCTGCCTCTAAGACGGCGTCTACCATTATTTCCTCCCCCTCTGCCCCTTGGGGAAGGAATCACCTCATGCATCTGGGAAAAATCTCTGGGATTTCTTGAACCACATCTTACTGCCTTTTTGCCCTTTAGAATAAGGTCTTGAAGAGATGGAAAAACATACTTCAGTGGCAGAGAGAGTTTTCCCTTCCTGCTCACATCTGGTGAGTGTATCCTTAACTTTTGGTCCAAAAAGTGAGGAACCATCAAAAGGGGCATTAGTGAAGGTAGACTTAAAGGTTCTGCAAAGTTACATAAGCGCATCCAGGAGTGTCTCCTAAGGGAAACTCCTGAACCTGCTGCCCTACTTGCTCCATCTGCTGCGTATGATATCAATCTCATGGAGGAATTCACTATGGAGTTTAAAGTGGATAACTGAGTGGTAACCTTTTCTGGTACCCCTGCAGTTGAAGTAACATGTAGAGTATCTCCTAGTTCCTTCAGGAGATATTTCTGAAGCCTTGTAAAATGGGTAAGATAATTCATTGATCTAAGGGTAAAAGCCGCTGAAGAAAAAAACATGCTTCCCATATCTGTCCATCATTCAAGACTCTTTGTTCGGTGGATGGACAGATGAGGATGTCTCTACAAGCTCCTTCTTGGTGGCTGCTGCCACCACCATAGCATCTACCAGCACACCTTTAGTCAAGAAATATTTTTCCTTGCGGGGCTGACAAAAACTTGTTTGGCCTCATATGGACTGGCTCCATTATGTCAGGTGATTCCCAGGCCTTTCAACTGACCAAGTCCATGACCTCGTTGAAAGGCAGAGACAACCAAGAGGCTGAAGGTTGAAGATCCGAAAGCCTTCAGGTACACCGACTTCTCATCAGAAGGGGTGATGGTAGTCCAGCTGCCTCTCTGTTTTAGAATCTTAAGGATATATGCAAAGGAGATATCATCAGAGGACTACCGTGGGGACCCTTCTGACTCCTCGAGGTCAGTGTCAGAGGTGACAGACTCATCAGGGGAGTCTACATGCTTCCTTTTGTATGTTTTCTTCTGAGGAGGCTCCTCAGAAGGGTATTCTGGGGAGGTCTCGGAAGAATGGGAATAACCCAGAGGGTGTTCCTGAGGCTGCGGATTTCTGCTGTCTTGTGGATAGGGTGGTGCCAAGACAAAAGCCAGTGCTTTTGGGGAAGAACATCAGCATCCTTGCATGGAGCTGTAGATTTGGCCAGCATGCTCATCAGCTCAGAGGCTGACTCCCCCATTCCAAGGACACCACCGGTTCTGAAGAAGCAGAGGTGGACCCTGGTTCCAGCGAGATTGGCTCTGAAGCCGATCTAGAAGCCGAGCTCAGGTGAGCCAACGAACCGAGAGGTAGACTCAGAACCAAAGAGGCTTGGGTCCAAGAATCTCCCTCAGGGCCGACCGGTGAACTTTGGCTCCTAGACACTACAGATGGCACAGAGAGTGTCGGAGCAGTTATTGGTTCCAGTAAGGCCTCATGGGGGTGCCAGAACCAAAGGTTCTACTGCAAGCGGTACTGGATATTCTGGCTCTGATAGACCAGTATGGCTCGGAGAAGGAACAATAGTGGATGTCAAAGATTTGGACAGCTCCAAGGCCAGCTGGGCAGGAGACGAGAGCAAATTTGCCAGGCCTAGCTCCTTCAAGAGTCTGCGCACCACCCTCTCCACATCTTCATGTGATAGGCTCCTAGAGGACCTGAAGGAAAGGGTTGGAGAGTGAGATCTTTGAAAAATAGGTGATCTCAGAGTAGGGGAGACCAGTGGAATATCTGTTGACCAGCTCCAAGCTAAAGAATCCTTTTTCGGTTCCAAAGTTCTTGGGGCCGATATAATCAAGTCAATTGTAATAACTTCAGTCAGCTCCAAAGGCAGTGGAGCCAATGAGGTGGGACTCTTAGTAGTTTTTGGTATTTTCCCAGGAGGTCCAGATTTCTCAGAGGAAACTGGAGGTGGCCTTTTAACAGTCTTTTCTTTCTGGCTAGAGGGGGACTTCCAGATTGTGAGGAAGATGAACTCTCTAAATCTTCCTCAAAGGATAGTTTAAGGAGACCTTTCAAAATCAATTTGTTTTTCCTTTCTTGAAGGACTCGAGCTAAGAGTGACAAAAAGTACAAGTCTCTGAATGGCCCCCAAACAGTAGACACATACACTATGCCCATCTGTTATGGACATTTTCTGAATACATTTTTGACATTTTTTAAAACCCGAAGGTTTATGATCCTTCTGTTTTAACTCCTTAGACATAATTGTCACACTGTAGCAAAGGCAGAAATGTGCTATAAGGTACAAAAAGGTCCTCAAACTAAAACAGACCCTAACTACTGGAAGAAGGAAAAAATAACATATCACACTAAATGTAGTAAATGCCAATGAGAGGACTAGGTCCTCTAACTTAAATGGGCCTAGCCCTGCCAAGAATGGGAAAGCAACACACCACACTATAAATATAAAGGCAAGATTATTAGAGGACTAGGTCCTCTAAAGTAAACGGGCCTAGCCCTTGGAAACAGTTAGCTAAGTTATCTAAGCCTAGACAAACACACACACACAGGTAAAAAGCTAATACCAAAAAAGGACTAAAAAGTAAGTCCTGCAATGTAAATACACACTTATCAAAGCTAGTAAAGAGCTGACAAAGGGGCTCAACAAGAAAAAAACAGCAAATTCTAAATAGAAACAATCTAAACTACCACTACGGGATACCGACAAAGGCCTGTGGAAAAAAATGTCGGCCAAACAGCTAACAAACCAGTGACAACTATTTAACAATACCTAAGATTAACTATTATCTAACAAAAGCATTGTAACTACATTTTATCTAAGAAAGACAAGCTATATATATGAAAACACATAAAAAAAATCTTAACTTACCCACGACCAAGAAGAGCACTTCTGAAGTCGTAAAGTAAAAAATATATGAAGATGATCACCAAAGGAACACTGCAGCACTAAATCCAGAAAATTTATTGAAAAAAGTTAAGCGCTTTCCTCAAAATCACAAGACTTCATCAGAACAAGAACAAACAAAAAATGCCATATTTAAATACCCTAACCCTTACAGCCATTGGTTGACAAAGCAAACAATTTCCTGTAAAATAATTAAGCAGTTTATTAAGACAGTAACACATAACACCAAAAACTCGGCCTGCTCTATCGACACAAGCGATTCCTCTCACCGTCAACCAAACACACTCTCTCCACTACATTACTCTTACCCTCTCTCCTTTATGGTGCCCCACTTTTAACTAATCTACAATCTTCTATTAAAACTAAACTAGCTACCTGTTACAACAAAATAGCCAAATTTGCCACTAGTAACAAAGCTTCAACTCATCACTGCGCATCACTCCATAAACTAAATTGGCTCGAACTTCCAAACTACCTCTCCTACACTCAGCTCACATATGCACACAAACTCATTTTCCAACCATCCCTCTGTCCCGCTCTTTCTTCTACCTTTAAAATTCACCAGACTCAAAGACTTCTCAGATCCACTAATCAAAACCTATTAGAAGTCTACAGACCTCTTCACCCCCCAGGACAAAACCTCCTCTCTTTTTCCATAGCTCGACTATGGAACTCCCTCCCACCCTCCATTCGAACCATCGCTAGCCTTCCAACCTTTAAAAAATCTCTTCACTCCTACCTAGCATCCACATGGGAATGCTCCTGCTCCCTCCCCACATAAGCTTTCTCCACTTCCTGTATTTTCTCCACTTCCTGTATTCTCATTACCTTCACCACCCATATTTTGCTCGTAATCTAATTTCTTAATATCATCTATCATCCTGAATTATTCTGTGTAAAAAAAAAAATATATATATATATATATATATATATATATATATATATTAGATATAACTTCACGCTATTATTATTTTTGTTGATAATTTTACTGTTTGTAAACTATACCTTGCTATGTCTTGTATGTTATGTAATGTAAATCTCTGTAACATGTATTCTTGCTGGAGCTTTTCTCCCCAGGACTCCATTGAAAATGTGTTCACTTGGCCCAATGGACCATCCTGGTTAACCAACTGCAAATAAATAAATAAAATAAATAAAAAATAATCACAGTAACTGCCCACTACAACACACCAATTGCCACCTACCAACAAACATAAACATTAATGTATTATGTATTGAAGTATGATTAAAACACAGATCTTGAATAAAAATCACATAAAAAGCTGATTTTAGTTTTAATACAGAACTAATGGATAACTTGCCATTGAGGCCAGGTGGCTGACATGCATTTAATTTAATCTGCAACTTGAGCTCTAAATATTCAAGGAAGTTATCATCGGGCCCCCCTCGTGGACCCAGGTCTACTTGTTCAAGTACAAAAAATTTAAAATAATGTGTTGGGTGTACCTTTATATGCTTAAATAAAGCATTGGTTTCTTTGTTTTTTAGGCTCTGATTGTCTTCCCCACATAGTACCCTTCACATACCATACAGGTTGCAATATATACCACTCCCTTGGTTCAGCAGTAACACTGCTTAATAGTAGTAATTTTATCATAGTTCTTGACTCTAATGGAATCAGTGTCCAATATATAGGGGCACTGTCCACACCTCCCACATTTAAAAGTTCCACTTAGGCCTGCCTTTAACTTTTTCCTCTCCACCAGGCCTTTCAAGGAGGTGCCCTTTTTGTAAACCACAAGTTACACAAAGGGAGTGGTATATATTGCAACCTGTATGGTATGTGAAGGGTACTATGTGGGGAAGACAATCAAAGTCCTCAGACAAAGAATATATCAACACAACTATGATATACTAAAAAACAAAGAAACCAATGCTTTATTTAAGCATATAAAGGTACACCCAACACATTATTTTGAACAAGTAGACCTGGGTCCACGAGGGGGGCCCCGACGATGACTGCCTTGAATATTTAGAGCTCAAGTGGCAGATTAAATTAAATGCATGTCAACCACCTGGACTCAATGACAAGTTATCCATTAGTTCTGTATTAAAACTAAAATCAGCTTTTTTATGTGATTTTATTCAAGATCTGTGTTTTAATCATACTTCAATACATAATACATTGATGTCTATGTGATTGGTAGGTGGCAATTGGTGTGTTGTAGTGGGCAGTTACTGTGATTATGTGTTACTGTCTTTTTAAATTGCTTAATTATTTTACAGGAAATTATGTTTGCTTTGTCAACCAATGGCTGTAAGGGTTAGGGTATTTAAATATGGCATTTTTGTTTGCTCTTGTTCTGATGAAGTCTTGTGATTTTGATGAAAGTGCTTAACTTTTTTCAATACATTTTCTGGATTTAGTGCTGCAGTGCTCCTTTGGTGATCCTCTTCATATATTTTTTACTTGGTTTTGAACTCGTAAAGTGGCAAACAAGATCTGGGATTGAGACCACTGCATGATGAGATACCTACCTTGCCACGAGCCAACTTAGAGACTTCGAGCTTCTGTAATCGGCCAAGTCAGAGCCGAAGATCGGCTCTGAACACACATGTAAGAATGAAGGCAAGATAGGACAACATAACATCAATAAATATGAAGGTACTACAGATCAATGTCAAAGACTTTCAGCAAGGCAGGCAATGCTTTATATTATTGCCTTTCCTAGAGATGTACAGGAAAGCTGGCTTTATGCAGTAAATAACTGCTAAATCATACAAAATGTCACATTCTTTTAGCAGGGATGGCAAACGTGTGTTATCTGTTTGCTTGCTGCAGACCCATCTGTATCATGTTAGCAGTGCTGAGAATGCTGCAGTGAGACCAAGAGGCAAAGGTGCAGGCTTAGTGGTTCACCAAAGGGTAACAAGGATTCAGGAACATGAGCCAATGTTCTGGCCTGTTGTCTGTGTTTTCTGAAATCATTCATCTGTATCATTTGAATGAAAAGCATCATAAGGGATAAAACAAGTGATTGCTTTTCTATTAATGAGCTAGGGAACAAGGTTTGTTGTACTGTGAAACTGCAGCCTGAATTTAATGTTCAATTCAATATACCATATAGAAGACCAATTAGATAAAAAAAAAAATTACTTTATTACTTTTCACGTAAACAAAGAGCTAGAACTTCAGCAAAAGGCTTTCTGGGTTAAAATTATATAGCACTGTATGAATGTGTCTTCTCAGTATTCTTGTAAGACCCTCTATAGAAAGAGTGTGTGCTAAAACATGCATTCCCAGTATTAAATTTCTTCCCCTTATACTAACTGAAGGGATTACCCCTTTGTCAATGGCTAAACCAGGTAGTCTAGCTAAGGAGAGCTGTATATATTGTGCTAATAAGAAAGCAGCCATTAACATACAATCAGTTAACAGAGAGGTGTGGAACTGAGTGTAACCAGCTTTTCATCAAAAAGGAAAGAGAATTAAATTATTTTAATTTTTTAAATTTTGCTTAAATATTTAAGTTGCACTTATAATGACTTGTGTGGTGATTACTTTGTACTTTTCTGTTCTATTCCATCTGTTTTTAGTTTGTTATGGGGCTTTAGTCTTGTATTTTAATTAGGAGTTGTGGAAGATTGTGTTTCTGCATTAGTCTGCATTCTATTTCCAGAAGTAGAAATACTTGTAAAAGCTATGTGTTTGTATTTTAAACCCTGCTGGGCCCACAGTGTTATAGTTTAATTCACAGTTGGGGTGGAAGTGTGTACTACTACTGCCAGATTTGTGCTTTAGTCGTTTATTATTGCATAAACGTTGTTACTAGCAGATTTCTGCATAATCTGGTGCCTTAAACTGTAATAGGTCAATAGGGAGAGAATGGTCTCTGCTCCATTTTGTGCTTTAGTGCATTTATGTTTTGCTATTAATTTATTTGCTTAAAGTTGCATTCTGTGTCACCCGTTCCCCCAATATTAAACTAGAGTTTCTGAAAGAGCTCCTATACTACCTTTACTTGTTGAATGCCCCTCTAGCTAGCCTGCTTGTTCCTGGAAAAAAATCCACAAACCCACCACTCTCTTGCTGTTGTAGCTTTAACAGAGTCTGGCCACCACTCCTTATGATAATCTGATTTCCAAAATACCTCCTTCCCCTTCTTCATTGCTACTGATTGTTATATAAGCTAGTTGTGTACTCTTCCCACCCACTGTATTCCATAAATAAATGATACTGAGTGCCCAACCTGCAAACCAGTATTGCTCTTGAGTAAACCTCCTTTACTACATATCATCTCCTACTAATTTTCCTGGAGCTTAGCAAAGCTTGGAGTCATAACCTGCATTCCAGAAGTGTTTTCTTTCTATCCATCCAGGTAAAGTTAAGTACCTTTGATTGCTAAACTGCACTTAAGTTATTTTGAATGATTGGCAAATTTTGCTGCTTTTGTGTGTGTATTTCACTAAATTTTTTGTAAGAAAAATTGCTCTTCCTCCTATTGTTACTGCTGTAAACTGTCTTGAAATTGCCTTCAGCAAGGGATTTCAATATAGATGTTTTAGTGATTTGTGGTAGCATTGCACTTATGAGTCTCTTACACTGTGTTTTTACATTAGAAGGACTAGGTTTATTCATCTTGGCACAGAAGGTGTTTACCTGGTTTGTCTGCATTGGAAAATACACAGATCAACTTGAGGTTTGGTCATTTTATCGGGCCAGATGGCTTCTGTTTTTTTGTGTTGCTATAAATTTGCACATTTGCATACATTAAAAGCATACTGTACATTTGCAAACACCAAGAAAACAAATTTTCATTGTAGAATGGTCCATAAAACTGTACTCTACAAAGCAGCAATATAGCACAAATACCTTGTGCACCAAGATTAGAGCACTAGTTGTCTATCAAGTGTCAATACCTACAGTATTGTGTAAACATTAAAGTTAGCAGAATATAGTACGGTTTAGCAAAATCTTCTCAAAAAAGCACCCTTATTAGTCTTCACCAACAAAGCACCCTTAATAGCCTAACCCCAATTCTGCACCCCCTCGTAGCTAACAAATCAAAGGACTTTACAGTATAGATATGCAATTTCCTAACTTCTCTGTAGCCTGCTTGCTGTATATGGGCATCTTAACATAATGTAGTAATTGCCTTATGTTTACTAACAACCACTTAATTGTTAAAGAAGCAGTTTGAAAGAGGTGTACTTAAGCAATGACTATAGAGGCTAAACTTGCACATACAAGTGAATATCAGACTGTTGAAACCACACAAACAACACCCACTTCACATGGCTTACAAACACATATAAAGAATAACATATGCTGAGGCACTTAAAAACAATTTTCCTTAACAAGAAAAACCACCCTTTGTCAAAGGCATGCCTCATCAAGCACAAAGACATGCAGAAAAAACACCACCTAACACCACACATACTATAAGTCTCAGCGGAGGCTCTAATACTAGGCCCCTAAAGCAAACAAACACACTTCCCAGAACGATATTCATAGGAGATGCCATTGTAAGATGTACTGATGGCCCTCTAACCAGGCTAAACAAGGAGAAGATGAATGTTATTTGCTTATCTGCAGCCAGGATCTGCCAAATCACAAATGCACTCAAATGATTACACCGCAGCAACCAGTGTGATTCCATCATAGTGTTGGTGTAAATGACCTGAGGTGCACCTTCCTCAGCTTTATGAAGAGATACATTATGGAGCTTTCAAACTGTGTCTTAGGTTGGTATGAGACTAGAATTGAGCAGCATAATACAATCGATGAGGATGATTCCACAACATGAGCAGAAATGATTGATTTCAACAGCTGGCTATCTTTTGTTGTCATTCTAGGGGGATTCGATGTTTGTCAGGTTGGGAGGACATGGTTAACTGACCATGCTGCTTTCCCAAGTATGGGCTGCACCTTTCCCTTCTAGGCTTTAGAAGACTGGATAAAACTTTATTAACCCCCACAGCGCCTTTAAAAGGCAATGCTAAAGTGGCAAACCTAGAGACACTGCAAAATCAACTCAAATAAACCTCAAGTTGTTACTGCTGAATGCCAGGAACCCAAATAAAACTTACACTTCTTTGAAGACCTTCCTATATTTGAGAATATAGACATCTATGCAATTGCAGAGGCATGGTTTAAAGAGGCAGAGTGTGCAGTAGCAGTGCAAGGTTTCAGTGCATTCCACACTTTTAAACCAGTAGCTGCAAAGACTAGGGCTAAAGCTGGATGTGTCTCAATATACATCAATAACAAGCATATCTCTAGGGTGTTCAAACAGGAAGACATGCTGAAGAAATTCCACGTTTCAATTCTTTTCAATCTTACCTTTAAGCATCCCTGTGACTAGCACTTTCTCTAATACCTGCTGGAAAGCACTAGGAAGCCTTAAACTCATACAAACACTGCACTCTCCTTGTTAACAAGGAGAAATTAATAGTAGGCACTAAACAGCCTATAATTGCAAAGTACCTTGCTAAGGAAACAGCTCCTATACTTTACAAAGAAAAAAAAAAAAGCCCCAAACCAGGCATGTCCAAGGGTCAGCTTCCAGTGATTTCTCCTGTCCACCTGGTGAATCTGGGCATACTGGGGCAATGCAGCAATTGCCTCATGTACACAGACAACCCTCTCCTCCTACCACCCAACACTACAACCTGTGAGAGATGCACTTATATAGCCAAAATGGAAGCAAAGCTCTCTCCACCCAAGATTGTGCTACACAGTCAAGAGGAGAAGGTTAACACCCACACTACACCTCAAGCAACATATAGCCCTTCTAAACCCGCACCACCAACACCCACATATAGCAACACTAAATCCACATATGCAGAGGCCCTTAACTGTAACCTGCCCAAGCAACAAAGACCTCTGAAGCTGAAACGCAAACAAACACCAATCACAACCAATGTGTCACATAGTTCACAACACCAGTGTGCCACCCAGCAACAGCCCCTAAGGCAAGACAATGTACCTAACACTTTAGTCATAGGTGACTCTATAGTCCGGCACACTGATGTCCCTCTCACCAGGTTGAATAAGGAGAAAGTTACAGTCAGCTGCCTGTCGGGTGCCAGGATCCGCCACATAACGCATGCACTCAAGTCACTCCACAACAAGTACAAATATGACTCTGTCATTGTCCATGTTGGAGTGAATGACTTGAGACGGACCTCCCTGGACTACATGAAAAGAGACATGGAAGAGCTCTCGGATCATGTGGCCCAGGCAGGTATGACCCTAGCCCTGAGTAGCATCCTGCCTTCACCCAGAATGATACCACAATATAAGGATAAAATGATTGACTTCAACAATTGGCTAAGCTTATGGTGTCATTCAAAGGGGATCCAGTATCTGTCTGCCTGGGATGACATGATTGACAGACCACGATGCTTTGCCAGAGATGGTCTGCACCTGTCGCCCCTGGGATTCAGGTTACTGGCTAAGGTTCTTGCCACCCCTATAGTGCCTTTTTAGGCAAACTTCAAAGGACAAAACCACCACCATAACAGGTACAAGCATGCAAAATCTGAAGGTAATGCTACTCAATGCTAGAAGTCTAAACCTCAAAATGCACTCTCTCGAGGCACTCCTAAAATGGAGAACATCGATATCTGTGCAGTAACTGAGACCTGGTTCAAGGCTTCAGAGAGCACCCCTGCAATACCAGGCTACAACTCTTACCACACTTTTCGGCCACCAAACCAGGACCGAAACACTAAAGGTGGAGGAGTGTCAATATTCACCAAGGATATTCACACCACCAGGCTAGTTGGCCAACACAATGTGTCTGAAATTCTCCAAGTGCAACTAACACTAGGTAAGACTGCAATCCAAATTGTAGCTTGCTACAGATCCCCACCATACCCCAAGATTCCCACTACACCTTTCTAAACATACTGGAAAATATTAAGATAGAACCAAACACCCTAATACTGGGTGATTTTAACTACCCTGCCATTAACTGGGAAAACTACTCATGTCCCAACACCTTTGCGAACGGTTCTTGGAATTCATAAATTCCAATGCCCTGGATCAACTAATCCATAGTCCCACCAGGGGCTCCAATATCCTAGACCTGGTCATTACCAACATGGGAAATCAATGCTCCATACCTATGGTCACCCCTCGTTAGTCAGGTCTGACCATAAGCTAATCACCCTTAACATCCACATCCCACCCCCACCCCCCAGTAAAGAAACCACCATAAAAAAACTTCTCTAAAGCCAACTTCATGCTACTCAAGTCAGAAGTGACAAACTTCATGACACCCATGCAGACGGGAACTGAAAGTTCAACTGCTGAATCCTACACTACGGCACTGTACGAGCACATCCACTCATGCATGAATCGTGCCATCCCAAATAGAACCAAAATGCTCTCATCCAAAAAAAGGAAGCCAATCTGGTGGTCCCCTGCCATAAACAAACTTTACAACATAAGGAAGAAACTTTTGCAGAAAAGAGGAAAATCCCAGGGTGCAAAAAACTCCCTTACTAGCCTCAGTAAGAAACTGAGATGCCTCATAAAATCCTCCAAAGCTAGTTACGAAAATAAAATTGCCAAAGATTCCAAAGACAACCACAAAGCATTCTATAATTATGTCAAGAATCTAAATGGCAATGCTCAGATCTGCTCTGAGCTAAAACAGAATGGCATTAAATATACTGATCCGAAGGATATTGCCAATATCCTGGCAGATCGATTCAGTGCCAACTTCACCCCACTCTCACCCCCTAAATGGCCCATCTCAATACCGGAAGATTGCCAAATTCCAGTAATAACGGCCACACAGGTACAAAATGCACTCTGTAAAGCCAAGAATACAGCATCCATGGGACCAGATGACATCCCGGGCTGTGTACTACATGAACTACAATATGAACTGGCACCTCACCTAAGTGTCATGTTTAATCATAGCCTCACCTCAGGTTTCGTGCCCACTGAGTGGCACAGAGCTATAGTTATCCCAATCCACAATGGGGGATCCACCTTGGATCCCGGAAACTACCGTCCCATCAGTCTGACAAGCCTTATCTGCAAGGCCATGGAGCGTATTATCATGGAACTTATAAACAAAGACATTGGCAACCTTCAAACACTGGACCCCACCCAGTTTGGGTTTGTGAAGGGCCGATCTTGTCTCCTGAACCTGATTGACTTCTTTGAATCAGTCTCCAGAGCCATGGACAAGGGTAAGGTGGTCCACACAGCCTATCTAGACCTTGCCAAGGCCTTTGACACCATCCCCCCTCTGGAATCATAGATAAACTTACTAAGTTGGGCATTAATCCCTATGTCACCTAATGGGTTGCTAAATGGCTTACTGATAGAACCCACACTGTAAAAGTAGCTGACTCCAAATCCAGCTCCAGACAAGTGACAAGTGGAGTACCTCAGGGTTCAGTCCTGGGGCGCTCTTGTTTGGCATCTACTTCTCTGAAGTACAGATCAACACTAAGGGACTCTGGCTAACAAAGTTTGCAGATGACTGCAAACTGGGAGCCATTATTGAATCCCCAAATGATGTGGATACTCTACAAAAGGGCCTTACAGAAACAGATGCTTGGTGCCAGAGCCATGGGCTCAAGCTCAATGCCAAGAAATGTATTGTTATCCCCTTTGGGAAAAAACATGTATCCATGAATTACCATATAGGTGGCAGTACACTAAACACAGAAAGTGTGATAAGAGACTTAGGGACACAGGTGGACAGTGGTCTCACCTTCGATAACCACATCGCCACAACAGTCAGGAAATCCTTCTATGTGGCACACATCATCACGAAGGGCTTTTCATCCAGAAAAAAGGAGGTCATTGTCCCACTGTACTCATCCCTCATTAGACCCATTATAGAATACAATGCCCCATTTGGTATGTACCTCTCAAGACATCTGCAACAACTGGAAAGGCCTCAGAAATACCTCACTAAAAGAATCACAGGCCTAAAGCAGATGCCCTATGCTGACCGCCTTAAAAAACTCCAGCTATACTCTGTCGCATATCGTCTACTCAGAGGCGATCTCTGCTTAACATACAAGGCCATGTCAAACCCAGAGCTGTTGGACATGCTACACTTAAAGAAATCCCAATCCCTCAGAGCTACACACTCCAGGGATCTAAACCTTGTCATCACAATAAACAAAACATGTTGGAGGGATAGGTTCCTGACCCAGAGACTCCCCAGACTCTGGAATAGATTGCCCATACATGTCAAGCAGAGTGCCTCTTTGGACCTCTTCAAGAGGAACCTTGACGATTGGATGGGAGAAAGGAAATTCACCCCAGGGATCACGTCAGTCGCCCTGCTAGACAGGGGTCCAGGAAAGTAAATAATGTGGGAAGAAATATTCAGGGAATTGTTATGGCTAGGCTTGTATAGGCCCTAGGGCTGATAGCCTAGTACTAACCTATGAACCTATGAACCTATGAACGTGCAAATCACCATAGACAAATTCCCTTACCATATACTAGCTAGCTATAGTTCTCACTCCGCAACCCAAGAAGCTCACAGTGCAGACTTTGACCTAATGGAGACACAGGAAGCAAGATTCCTGGACTTCATATATGCAAACACTGTTGAACAAGTACTGAACACGCCTTCTACAGACTCCAGCACATTGGACCTCGTGATCACAAATATGGGAGAATGCTGCCCCCCCACCCCCCACCCCCACAATGTCTCCTCTTTCTCCCTGGTAAGGTCCTACCATAAAGCTGTCTCCTTCGAAATCATAGTAAATGACATAATCCCATTAAAACCTTTAACAGTTAGGAACTATTCCAAGACAAATGACCTTTTATTAAGTGATGGTTTGTCAAAATTCAATGTCCCTCAAAATCAAGAACACAGCAACCTATGCCCATTTGTTCTAAGAAACTCTGTGCAACCATGCCAATGGTTGCATAGAAGATGCTGTATCTACCAGAAGTATGCCTAGGATTACCCCCAGAAACAAACCACCCTGGTGGCATCCCAAATTAAACAGGATATGCAACAAAATGAAAAAAAAATATATGGCAAAAATCAGGAATGGTAATTCACTTAAAGATAAAAACATTAACAACAAAGTGATTAGGCAATTAAGAGAGCTAATTAGGTCCAGCAATGCCGATAGCCTCCCAGGTAAAAGATAACCTTAAGGCCTTCTACAGCTATGTCAGAAACTCAAGGACATCACACAGCAATGTGCTGAATTGGTGGTTAATGGTACCACATTCACTGAGCCTGGCAGTATAGTAAACATGCTAGTGGACAAATTCAGTTTCAGCTTTATACCCCTCTCACCCACAACCATACCTCCCCAAAAAAAAAAAAAATACCCTGAAAATAAACCCTCCAATAATAACTTGGGAGCATGTACTGGCTACACTCACTAAAGCAAAGAACATGGACTCAATGGGCCCCAATAACATCTCAGAATGCCTCCTGGAGAGTCTAAAATATGACTTATCAGGACACCTGTTGTCATTATTTAACTATAGACTTTTATAGTCTTGAAAGAGGCTTGTGCCACATGAATGGAGGACTACAATAGTCATCTCCCTTCATTAAGGGAGGACCTACAAAAGATCCTGGAACTACAGACCCATTAGTCTGACTAGTTTTATTTGCAAAGCCATGTTAAGAATCATGGAAAATGAACAATAAGGATATAAGGAATCTCCACACAATGGATCCATCCCAGTGTGGCGTTGTCAAAGGAAGGTGATGCTTAATGAATCTGGTGGACATCTTTGAAAAGGTCACTAAGGCAATGGGTGAGGGGAAAATGGTGCATATTACTTACTTATATCTGACTAAGGCATTTGATACAATACCCCTCTCAGTCATCGTCAACAAACTTACAGAACTAGGTATAAACCCCTTTGTAACACACTGGATAGCTAGCTGGCTGACTGATAGGACCCAGTATGTATGAATCAGTGAGCCCACTTCTACAATGAGACAGGTAACCAGTGGAGTTCATTCTTCTTTGGCATCTACTTCTCAGATTTCAAAGCCTATGTCAAAGACCTCTAGCTAACCAAGTTCATAAATAATTGTAAACTGAGAGACGTCATTGGACACCATCAAGACAAATACACCTTTTGGGAAGGTCTAATATAGAAAAAGAGCTTGGTGCAAAAGCCATGGCTTAAACTCAATACCAAGAAAGGCAATACAGTACCTCTTGTAATGTCTGCCACCCTGGGTAACTACATCATCAACAAAACACCCTTAGAAGTTGATTCACTAGTCAGGAATCTGGGAACTCATGTAGATAGTCACCTAGCCTTTGATCAACGTGTGTCAAAACTAGTAAGAAAAGCCTTCTGTGTTGCTCAACTTATAAGCATGGGCATGGCATCTAGGCCCAAAGAGGTCATTATACCACTGTACTTGGCCCTCATCTGACCCATCACAGAGTATAATGCCCACTTCAGTATGTACCTGACCTGATACATGCAGAAACTGGAGCATCCACAAAGGTTCCTTACAAAAAGGATGCAGGGAATAAACACAATGTCCTATGACAATCACCTCAAATTCCTGTCTCATTACTCTGTATCATAAAGACTTGTGACAGCTGATCTTAGCCTGGCATACAAAGCATGCTTGGATCCTGTTTTGAGTAATCTTTTGCACATCTGCAAAACAAACAGCATCAGAACTACTAGATTAAAAGACCTAAATTTTGCTTGTGACAAAAATATGACATGTTGGAGAGGCAGATATCTTTCTCAGATAATTCCCATTCTCTGGAACATGCTCCCAACCATAAGAAGCTGAGTTCCTCCTTATCAGTATTAAAACTCAAATTGGATCAATGAATGGGCAATCAGAAATTCACCCCTGGTTTGGCTCCTATGTCTCTGGTGGACAGAGGCAGTCAGTAAATCACTCCTATATAAGTCAAATTTGGGTTGAACTGCTAGGATTATATGAGCCCTAGTGGTTGTTACCTAGTATATGCCTATGAATACAGACATATCCCTAAACTGTAACATGCAATATTTATTTGAACATTAGAAGGATCAAAACTACTCATGAGAGAGTATTGCTTAGTGCAGTATTGTCATGTTGGCTCTTAACAGTGCCTATTAAGCAAAGCAGATATTACTTGCAGATAATATTAGTTACTAATAACAAAACATAGAAAGTTATCTACCAGCATAGTAAACATTATAAAGGTGACAAAAGGTACATGTCAACAATGATGTTGTTATTTATTATATTTCAGTACACCCCAACTGCAGCATAAAAGTATTACACAGGATAATGTTTATATACGAAGTGGCATTCTGTGGTTGCTGGACTAAAGCAGTTAGGCTAGTAAATGAAAATAATTATTGAAGAACTTATACACATCAATTTTAAAAAGTAGATTAGTAAATCAGAAAGTAAATATGAAATATGAAATAAAAATGCTTCTGATTCATGTGTGCAACTGCTTTTTCTTTTTGGGGGATTCAGGAGATTATGGGTAATTTTATGTCAAATTTTACTTTTTTTTGCACAGTTTGAGTAGATTTAGTGAGACTATTTGTGAGAGACCACTGTGCAATGTAAAACGAGTCTTACACTTACTCCTACTGTTGTTTAGCCATGGAGTTGGTATATATATAAGTTCTAGCAAAGGCTGCAACGTAAGGGGCACAGGAAAGCTTAATAATGCTAAAACATTTATTTTCATACGGTCTAATTTTATGTCAAGTAGCCTTTTCCTCATTATGTCTGAGTACACAGAAAGGTTGGGCGTCGAGCTGGCACATCGGCACCGTAAAAATCTACTGCCAATCATTAACAGATCGGAGTTCTGCTGTGGCGACCCCTAACCGGGAAAAGCCGAAAGAAAAACAACAACACAAAACATATTTTTTTAATGTAGGGGAAGTTATAGCACCTTTCCAGATCTGTAGGTGACTTTCAAAACAAGTTTGTGCTGATTAATATCATATTCAGTTATCTTCACATGTTGTTCAGAGTTTGTGGATCTTCTTTGCAGTGGTTTGTTGGTTTCCATTTGCCATTCTTTACCACATATTAATGTGAATTTGCTCAGTCTTATAATAGTGTTAATATTTCCTTTTTTCTGTGCTTGTTTATTTTGTGCATTTATAAATGCTTTTGATCCACAGTCAACTGACGTATTCTCTTTTGAGGTTTTTGCTCTCAAATCATTCTGACATATACCAGAAACTCACTTGGCTTATGAACTTTACATTCCTTTAATGTTGAATCATTTATAACCCATGTAGTGAGCATTTCTAAATTTATTTATTCTTTAGGATGTCATTTCAAGTCTGCACCTTGCTCTAACACTTAAGTTAAAGCATGTTTATCTAAGATAAATTAAAATATTTGCATTATGCAGCAATATTCCTGGAAATGTGCATAACGCTTGTCTTCTGACATTGCCAGGTTCACAGTAGCTAACATTGGTTTATTCTGAAGCAGGTTTCAGGCACAATGACATGAAAATATGACAAATCAATTTTAGACTTCTGACTCTTACATCACATTTCTTCTTATTTAATGTAAAATGATGATTTATTGTACCCAATATCACTCTTTGTTATGCACATCTTGTATCCGATAACACACTAATGAATCATCTGCTATTTTTACTACATGTTTCAGATCTTCATTTTCTTTGTCACCATCACTTTGGAAAACATTTTGTGTTTAAGAAATGCCAAATGGAAGTCTATGGAACTTCTAACTTCTTCATTACATGTTAACTGTTGTTAATTTGGAGCTTCCTTCATCCTAGTTTTATCAAACAAAATCCATGCTGTGTATCAAGTATTAAAAGCAACTATTTGCCATTCATGAGACCAAGTCTTGAAGTATGAATAGTAGGCAATATTCTCTTGTAATCACTTTTAGATATCTGAATCTTGCCTTTCTTTAGGTAGTGGTGGTGCAGCGGTTAGCATTGTCGCCTCACAGCAAGAGGTTTTCCCATTCGATTCTTGGCTGGAGTGCCTTCTCTATGGATTCTGCATGTCCTTCCCGCGGTCGAGTGACATTTAAAGACATGCAGGTAGGTGCGTGCATGAATGGGTGTGCCTTCTTTGAAGGTTAGGCATCGGGCTGGCAACTCAGCACCATAAAAATCCACTGTCAATCATCAGCAGACCAGACTTCCGCTGTGGCGACCCCTACCCGGGAAAAGATAAAAGACATTACTAATCTTGCCTTTCTTTACTCTATGACAATACACTTCACTAATTTGTTTGACTCTCATCACTTCTTAATGACATGCTTTCCATATAGTTCAATTTCTACGGTCCTTTACACCTGAAAGTTACAGGCACTTCTCTGTGGTCACTGGCATACCATCAGATTCTATTTGTATACAAGTTACAATAGACGGACTTATAAAACCTTTGACTGAACTAATGTCATGATAGATAAAACTGCTTTCTCTCTGCACTGAATCTCAGATGACTGTGTGACAGTATGATCATTTACATACTTATGCAGACTTTTGCTTTTATACCATGGATTTTTTTTTTTTTTTTACTTTTCTTAGATTTTCACAAGTTACACAATCCAAATTATTTGCAATGTAGCTTCTCTGTCATTATTTGAAACAATAAAATTATATTTCTTAGCCATCTTCTGACAGCATTAATTTTTTACCTAAAATTTCAACGGACTGCCCACTTATATGTTATAACATGGGACAGTTGCATATATCGCTTCCTGAATATTTTCTAACCCAAATCTTAAATGCCTTTTCTGACAAAATAGTTCAACATGCTCCTGTGTCTAGTTTAAAACTTATACTTTGTTGAATGATTTTCATCATTTCTTTACAGCTATCGGAGTTATTGTCCTCAGTGCATCAGATGCATTTTCAGTTTGTAATGAGAGGTCAAAACTTTATAATTCAATAGTCTCGATTGGAAAGTCTGACATGTTAAATAAACAAAAGTTAGGTAAGCACAAAAGTAAGGTATATTTATTTATTAATGTACATGTACAAAGCAGTGATCTTCTTTTAAAATGTTACAGAGGATTATATGACACTCTACAGAAAAAATGAAGGAATACAGTAAACAATTTCTCAGGCTTTAAAACAAATCCTTAAGCAGTGAGGAATAAAAAGAGATTCTGTTACTTAAATCAGATGGTCAATTTTAGAGGGAATTATACTTTGGATCGAAACACCAAGATTTTTGACAAAAGATATATAGTCAATTCTGCAGATTTTAAGTTCTAAGTGATATTCCCTTTTTTACACAATGTAATATCAGGAAGTGCCAGGTTCCTATCACGTCACTGAACTTTTACAAGTTCTAACCACATATGGTTGAGACCATTAGTTTGAATTTGTAAATGTTTGGGCGTGTGAATAGAAATATCCATAGGCGGAGATTTCCATTGTGTTCAATGTGGTGCGATCTCAGATTTGGTATATTTAAGTACCGGGGGGTGGTGTGGTATGCAGCCCCCCATGTGGTGGATGCAGGGGGGCTTACAGCAGTTTAGCTTGTTGTCCATTGTGTTTTCTTTTAGGTAACCGAGGTTATGTAGCTTGGAACATAATGGTTCAACCATTAGGTGCTCGAACTTACGTAACTTCGACTATGTGATATAGTGATAGTGCCATATATATCATACATATGCAGTACATTTGTTCAGAATGTCTGTATTTAAACTGAGAAGTCTCTTGATGAACTGTCTGCCATGTGACTTTGAAATCACCATAGGTGTAGGTGGCTCTTTAGCCTTAAAGGGATAGATATCTAGATATGGTATGGGAACAGAAAGGTAAGGCTGATATGTTTGAGATTTTCAGGAAGTTTTAAGTTTGCCTACATTATCAGCTTAACTTTATCTACTACTGGAAATACCATTTCTGTCAAAAAAAACTAGGAGAGATTATTGTTTTACTGCAAGATGAAAACGTATCTTATTTCTTTGTTCAGGAGGCAGTAAGACATGGCTGGTTCTTCTTTATGAAACAAAACAGTTGTTTTTCATCTAAAAAGGTTAAATTAAAAAATATATATTATATATATATATATATATATATCAAAGCTGTCTATTACAATGACTGAGTATTGTCTCATCTTTCATTTTTGCTAAATATATAGTGTAAACTAATTGATTAAAAAATGATGCACATATTGCTGGATGTAGATGTGTATTAATTAATATGATGCTGGTTCAAAACTGAGATAAAAATGAATCCTGAGAACTAGTCCTTTTTCAGTGATTCTCAGGATTCATTTTATCTTAGTTCTGGGGAGCACTTTCAGGAAAAGTGATCATTCTTTCTTTTCCTGAGACATTGATGACTATTTTTTTATTTTATTTTATTTTACATTTGTTGACCGGGCTAGTCCAGCTGGATATATGTCCATTTTCAGTAGAGGCCCGGGAAGAAAAGCTCCGCTTTTAAACTAGATAAAATCAAGACAATACAAAAGAAACACAATACAAAAAAGGATACATGTAATATGTAAAGTAAATAAAAATTTCTCCATCAGCTTAGGTTATATAGAAACTAAAAATAAACAGATTGTGAGAAGTAGGTTAATAAGGTAGAATGCAGTATTACGACCAAGAGAAAGGGATAGATCATTCAATATTAGTATAAAGGGTAAGAATGTGTCTTTAAAAATGCTATAAAAAGGTTATGAAAGGTCAATAAAAAGGTAATGTCAGGTGTAAAACACAGGGTAGATGGTGAAATTTTAGAGGACAGGGAAGTAGGAGAAAAAATCTGGAGGGTAAGTACAAATGGAAGTAATTATAGTCAAAGTGGAAGAAATAGAAAGGTTTATGTATGAGGTGGGAAGATAAGAGTTCACTGAGGAATGAATAAGTAGTAAGGAGCATGCCCAGTGATAGCATGTTGGGAATAAGATACTAGGAAGGGGAAGAGTGAGGAATTGCTGTTATACTTCAAAGTGGGTAAGGAGGAGAGATGTAGAAAAGGTAATGGTGGGGGGGGGGGGTTAGTCTGGGTTAGTACAAGGACAAAGCCATTGTGATTTTAAGTGGATTTTTAGTTGATTTTTAAAGAGAGGTAATAATGAAAGCGATGTAAGATTAGTGGGAAGTATGTTCCAAACCTTCCCCACAGAATTAGAGAAAAGAGAATCACCTGCCTTGTTGTGGGATTTCAGGGAGGTAACCAGTAGTTTATTTGCTGAGAGAAGGTTAGAAAGGTTTGTGTAGGGGGAAATAAGGCTACTGAGAATAGGAGTCTTACTAGGTTGATATAGTATTTTATGAGTAATGGAGAGTTGTTGAAATTTTAGCTGGTTATTTAGTTCAAGCCATCCTAGAAGTTTTAGGTTTAGACAGTGATGTGTTCTAAATGAGGACCCAGTAGCAAGCCTGGCAATATTGTTATACGAAGTAGACAGCTTGTTTAGGTTGCTTTTGGAAAGATTCGTATAAACTGGCGAGGCATAGAAGAGGGTGGAGATCAGATGGGTCTGGGCAATAGTAGTTCTGGCTTCTGGTGTAAGAAAAGGTTTTATTCTATATAAGGATCCAAGTTTTCTATTTACAGTTTTGATGGTGGCATTAATATGAGCATCATAGTTGAGGTTGTGGTCAATCAATACACCTAAGAGTTTTGTAGTTGGGTCAGGAGCTATGATTGTACCATCAATGGAGGTAATAGAGAAATCTAGTGGGGTGGATTTGTTAGTTGGAGTAAATAATAATAGCTTGTTTTTTTTTTGGCATTAAGGAGGAGATGATGTTGTTGGAACCAGTTTTTAACATTGTTGAATACTGATTGGGTGGAGGCCTGGAGTTCAGATAAGGTGGTTGCTTTACAAATCAAAGTGGAGCTGTATGCGTATTGTATGCAGGTAGGTAGAGGTAGATTAGTAGAAAGGTCATTAATGAATATGGAGAATAGTAGAGGTCCCAGGATAGAGCCCTGTGGGACACCAAGGGTAACAGGGAGATGCTTGGATAGATTATTATCCCAAAGAACAGCTTGCTGTCTATTGTGCATATAGGACTTGAACCACTGTAATGCCTGTGTGTCAGGTGAGAATGAGGTGAGTGTATTGAGTAATAACTGATGGTTGACCATATCAAAAGCTTTTGAGAGATCAATGAATAGTGCAGAGGAGAGCATGTTATTGTTACGATGTTTATTAATACAGTCTGTAAAGGATAGGAGAGCAGTAGTGGTACTGTGGAATGGTCTAAAACCATGTTGGCAGTCAGCTAGGAGGTTATATTGGAGAATGTGGACAAGAATTTGTTGGTGGATACATTTTTCCATAATTTTGGCTAATGGTGATAGTAGGGCTATGGGCCGGAAGTTAGAGAGTTCAGTTGAGTTCCCTCCTTTATGAAGTGGGATTATATGAGAGATTTTCCATAGTGAAGGAATGGAGCCTTTGGTTATGGTTCTATTAATAAGAATAGAGATGGGGTAGGCAAGAGCTTCAGCAGCAGTTTGAAGGTATTCAGGTGGTAGGAGATCGGCTGAGGGAGTACAGGGTTAGAGCTTATGAAGCAGAGTATAGATGAGGGCTGTGGGAATAGGTTTTAAGTAAAAGGTAGGTGGTAAGGTAGTGGGGGAGGGTGATTGGGTAGGGCTGATAGGTGGTAGGGAGTTTGCTAGAGATTGGATAGTTTCAGTAAAAAAGCTGTTAAAAGTATTAGCAATCTCATTTGGAGAGTTCTGGGAGAGACCAGATGGGGTTGGTGTTTTAGAGAGTCCTAGATGTAAGAGTTTATTTATGCCTGACCAGAAGCTTTTGGGTTGACTATGGTGATTTTGTTGGAGTTGGAAGAAATAATGTTTTTTATCCTGAAGTATTGATTTTTTGGTTGCATTTCTTAGTTGTCTAAAGTGTTGCTGATCAATTGGGTCTTTGGTGTTTCTCAATTTGGACCAGATTTTGTTTCTTTGTAGGATTTGTTGTCTGGTGTCTTTAGTGAGCCATGGGGCTGCTTTGCATCTAGTTCTTATGGAGCATGAGGGGGCATGGAATTCTAAAATTTGTAGGAATGTGGAGTTAAAATGGGATACTGCTTTGTCATTTGGCAGGTGCCTTAAAGGTGACCAGTCACAGGCTTGAAGCTCAGTTTGAAAATTGACTGGATTAAATTTTTTTTGTTGCGGGTGATTTTAAAGGTAGGTTGATTTGGAATATAGGATTTTTGTCTGCATAGGTAGGTTAGTGAGTGGTCACTAATATCATCAGGAAGGACACTTACTTTGTAAGAGAGAGTGGCAGTTTATTAAGATCCAGTCTAATATACTTTCTTTTCCTGTGGGTTTATGGATCCTAGTGGGGGTGGTAATAGTCTGAGAGAAGCCGTAGAGGTTTATATGGGTTGTGGGTTCTAAAGTGGTACAGGAGTTCCAGTCTATATTAAAATCACTGAGTACTATGGTTTCTTGAGGGAAGGATGTAGAAAGCCAGCAGAGGATACTTTCTATGATGCTAATGTTTTTGCTTGGGGGTAGGTAGGAGCATATTATATTAATAGATTTAGTATTATTGAGCTGGAGTTTGGCAATAAGAATTTCCACATTGGTTTCTAGAGGGGGTTGTACCTGTATGGATGAGACCTGTAAATCAGATTTGTGCAGTATTGCTACCCCACCACCCTTTTTGGTAGTTCGGTCTAACCTCAGGATGTTATAACCAGGTGGGAGTATTTCATTGTCTTTTGTAACTGGTTTAAGCCAGGTTTCAGTTAAGCATAGGATATCAAAAGAGTGAGTATCTAGTAGAGCGTGCAGTTGGCTTACTTTATTGTTAACACTTCTTATATTGAGATGAGCTATAAGTAGTGAATTACTGGGAGTGAAAGGGGGGTGAGTTGTGTTATGGTGTTTTTATAGGGTCCTGGGTTGGGATGAATGTCCCCATGAAGGAGTGGATATTTGTGAGGACTATATGGATGCTTCAGTGGTTTAGTGTAGTTAAGTTGTGCTTTCCTAAAATGTGTAAATGTAAAATGAGCTACTCTGTGGTATTTAGGTGATAGATAGGATGAGGAGGATGTTATGTTAGAATGGCTATGGATTTCAAGAGTTATTATTAATGTTTGTTTAAGGGATTGGTGAGAAGATGAGAATTGTAGGTTTTCGTAGTAAGTGAGAGTATAGGGAATAGAGAGGATAGATAGTAGTAAAAGGAGGAGTGGCAGTTTTATGTAAATGAGTGTATAAGTAAAGGTCATGGTGAAGGAGGTGATAAATTCTAGTAGGAAATTAGGAGGTTGGAGTTAATGAGGGTGTGGACTAAATGGGTGTGAAAGAGGTATTGGAGAGTGATTATTAGTATGTGAGTGGTTGTATAAGTGGTAGGTTTGTACAGAGTGGTGAAAGATGATTTGATAGGAATGGCAGGGAGTGGCTTGGCAAGTATAAAGGTAGGACCCCTGGGGGTGGGTGGGAATTGGCGGTAGGGTAGGGGAGCGGAGTGAGCCCGAAGGGCGAACAGAGAGGGTTAAAGCAGGCAAGAGAGAGTCTACAGAGACAATCAGGGAGCCACAGACTCCTGAGGTGTCACTGGGTGAGTAGAGTGTAGTAATGCAGGAGATAGGTAGTGAGTGATAGTGGAATAAGGAGAAGAAAACAGAGTACAGCTGGATAGTGGTGAGAGGAATAGGTCCTAGTAGCAAGAGGAGTTCCAACTCATCAAGGGGTAAGAGCTATAAGAGTATTAAGAACAGATAGTAGGGAATGCAGAGTACAAAGTGTAACTCTAGATAGGAAATTGGTACCACCTAGTGGGCAGAAATTATGGTGGACAAAGGTAATAGTATAAGATACATCTAGAGAGAGGAGTTGCAGATAAATGTAGGTAAGGGGGTAAAAGAAGCAACTTGCTATTGGGGTGTAGAGGAGACAATATTTGCTGCTGGTTTCCCTGCTCACTAGCTTATATATTCGAGTTGCTAGGTAGTTCTAAATAAATATATAATGTATTTTAATAGGTAGGTCCAAGGTGGAACATACTTTCTTAGTCCTTATGGAAGCTGGGAGCACAATATATGTGCATGGGCAACATGTTTCCTTGGCTGGACGTTGGGATGGTTGTAACAAAAAAGCAGGGAGGGGTCTTGAAAGATCAAGCAGGTCCCTTAGTATGGTAAAGAAGGTAGAGAGCTAGGAGGGAATAGAAAGAAAACAAATGAGTTTAGGTGTGATGAAAATCAAAAATTATAAGATGCTGTACAGTAAAAACATCCAGGTAAGACACAGGTATATCCTAGCACAAAAACAAAAATAGCCTATGTTTTAATGTGATGACAAGCAATTTGAAAGAGAAATATATGCTGTACAGTAATAGCAATTTAGGTAAGACCCAGGTATATCCTGGCACAAACAAAAGCTAGCCTACGAAATGATACAAAGGTTATTAACTACATGCAGCAATTTCAGGTACATACAAAAGAAATGGGATAAGCAAGCATATAAATACAGTCACAGCTAAGAATTTCCTTCAATAACATTTACAAAGCATGTAAAATGTAATTCATGCTGATCTTTAAATCTGGCAGTCCATGAGAGTTAATGTAATTCGTAGTAGTACCACAAAATGGTGAGGGGGTGGCAGCCACTTGATAATTGTGAATTTCTCCCACTGTGTTTAGTATTTTCAAGATAAATTAGAGCAGTCCTGGCTTGTAGGACAGGTTAGAGGTTATCAGTGGGAGTGAAAGGCAGGCACTTGATATTTAAGGTCCAAGAGTAACATTCATACTCATAGAGGCATATATCGGTAAAAGGTAAAAATTGATCTCAGGTTACAGGGAGAGTGGATACCCGGCTTTACTGTAGGGCCAGATAGGACACTGCAAGCCTAGTCACCGAGGAAGGCTGAAAAGGATGAACTGCGTGTGCTTACAGGAGTGCTTGGGAAGGACAGGGTATATTAAGCACATTCAGTTAGAAATAATAGGTATCTGCCAATTCCGGGGTAAAAGCCTCCATGCGACAGGGGCTAGACTGCATATACTGTAATAGGAAGCTACTAGATATGGTGAAAAAATATAGAACAAAGACGCTAGTAACAAATGTCTTGGCATAAGCGCTAAAGCGCTGAAAAAAAAGAGAACACAAAGATAAAGACTGTTGCGTTCTCAGCTGGTAGTAGGACAGTAAAGGTAGCGCAGATTAAAAATAAACTAACTTCAGTGGCTTAATAAACTCTAGCACATCTGAAAATGATACACAGCTCCACCATCCCTCTGCAAATGTCCCTTTGATAAATTATCTTCATTAACATTTTCTTTCTTATATACTTTATGCATTAGTTAGTGAGTCCTAACTTAACATCATATCAGTAGTACTATAAGTATAAAGTAAATGCGCTCGTGTGTGTGTGTATATATATACACACACACACACACACACACACACACACACACACACACACTCTTGATAAAATGAAAACCACAGTACCATAATTATGCAATGTTTCTCTTCCTTTTTGCAAGTATTGTCTTTCATATTTTTATTTACTCATCTGTTTCTTTGGAAAATGTCTAAATAATGAGCTTAATGTTATATTTTGTGGGATCATATCTGTATACTATGTCACCTGTGGTATACGTGTGTTCTTTCTTTTTTTTTTTTTTAATTAAGAAACAGGCTGTCTCTTTTTTATAGAAATTTTTCTCATGTTACTCCTGAAAACGGACAGCTGTTTGTAATGACTAAGCCAGTTAGCAAAATTAAATTTGCCCTGAATGATAAGTTTTGTGTGTGTGTGTGTGTGTGTGTGCGTGTGTGTGTGTGAGAGAGAGAGAGAGAGAGACAGAACAATTATAAAACACAAAGGAATGATAAATAAGACAGAGAAATGTATACCCCCTTCTTTTCCTCAAAACTTTTGTGATCTACTCCAGTGTTAGTAAAAACAGAAAATGGACATAGCAAAATGTCTGAATACAGTACCTGCAACAGGGTTTTCAAGAACAGAGATGGTAATTCTGAAAATATGTTTTGTAATAAAACAAAATATTGAAAGTATGATCTGCTGGAGTCCTTAAACTGAAGGCCATTAAACACTACAGCAATATAGTGAAAAAATTTGCTGTAGCCAAATTGCATTACATTTTACTTTCATTATCTTTAACTGAAATTGTAGAAATGATTTTAGAACATTATTATGATACTCTTATTTGCAAGTGTAAAGTCAAAAATAATCTATCCATTCAATGGTGTGTAAATGCTTTTTATTGTAAGTATATATAAAGGATTAGCTGAAGATTATTTGTAGTTTAAATTATGCAGAATACTGATATATTTTGTGCTTAAATGACTAGCACATAAGCAGTATGAATTTGAAATGCGTATCATAAGCCTAATTAACCTTTTCTTATTATTGATGGGGTGCACATCGCATTTGCTGATTTGCAATGCTAATAAATGTTTATTGTTAAAATTATGAAAGCAGCTATTACTTACTGCATGCAGTCATTAATGGCTTTAATAATAGATGTCTATTAGCCTGCTATTAATCGATGAACAGATGATTTAAAACAATTGTGTCATATAATGCCATCCATAAGCATGCATATGTGTGCGCATGTTACAGATTCACAACATCATTAATTAAGATGATTAAATGTCATTGTCTTTCCTCCATATTCATGCTGCAGCAAGCTAGCAATATGTTAACGTTTAAACAGTTTAAGCATTTTGATACGTCACATTTACATTTTTATGTCTGCATACTATTCGTTGTTATACTACTGAAAAAAATATATATAATTTTATGACACTCATTTATCACTTCATTCCTAATATGCTCTACTATAGATTCTTGATGACAATAACAATGTGGAAGGCACACAAGTGATATTTGAGGCACATATAAACCATGTACGACATGCTCTGAGATTAAGAAACATGTTCAGCACAATTGCAGTATGTCTACCTCAGGTAATGCTCATATACTAATGTGGACTGAGGTTAATTATCAATTAACTTGGTGGGAACTCACAGCTCAGTTCACTACTAATTAAAAAAAAATCTCCTTCACAAAAGTCACAAGAAACATACTGCGGGAGGAAAGCTAGGAGCTGTGGCCAGGAGTAGGATGAAGAAAATAAACAAGCACACAGAATGCATCTGCCTTAACACATGAGCTATTTCATGACAATACACAAAAAGAAGCAAGCCACAACAGTGTATCTACTGCAATCTTTAAATCTATATTTGACCATAAAAAGGGAAAACGTAGGCATATAGTATACTAAAAAATGGCCAGCAAGCAGAAAAACATATCCAATGGAAAACTGTAAGGTAAGAATGTGAAAAAGGGGAGGGGTATTTTTTTTATTTTTGTTTGTGGGACAGATAGATGCCCATTGCTTTAGGAAAGGAAGATGAAGAAGGATGAAATTAAACATATAGGTATGATAAGAGGGTGACTGTCACAAGCAGAGGCACATGCTCAAAGGTAAAACATAGATAAAGTCTAACAGGGGGGATGCTAAACACACTTTGATGTGGGGAGACTGTGTTATTTGAGACAAATAAAAGGAGTACACTGGTGATGAGGGTGATTGGATAACAAACAGGAGAAGGCAGTGATATGCAAAGATGGAAATAGCATAGGTAAGGCATTCTATACTTCACTGATTGTGCAATACTCAAGGGGAGTTCAGACATTACCCAATGTACTGGAGGGCCCTGCCTAAAGTGATGATGTCAGGGGAAGACAGTGACACCACTATAATAGCTAAGAGAGGACCATTTCTAGGCAACCAATTTAGGCATCCAGCTGTGAGTTTATCATAAACCCCCACCACCTCTACCAGCTCACTGCATGTCAAATACTGCTCACCCCTGGCAGTGCCACCATAGAGAACAACAGTGCTCCTTTTCAGTGAAGCACCACAACAGGTTTTAGGTGTAGCCTCCTGGCTGCCTGCTGTTGCAGTGTATGGGGAGGCAGGCTAACACTCAGGTGGGGTACATGCAGAGGATGACTAGACCTGCTGGGGGGAGCTGGAGTCCACGGTCACACTACTGGCATAACTGTGGCAGCTGCTGTACAAAATGCAAACATAAATGGAGAGAAATACAACAATAATGAAGACATAATTATAAAAGAAAGGACTGAGAAATAATCATTTACATAAGACAGACATATAGTATATATTAATCATGATATCAAACTGTTATATCCAACTGAAGCAGTAAATATGTATAGTAGTGTAATGCTATTTACCGCCTCTGTGTACTATAAAGCTGTCTCTATGCTAGGCTGTACTGGCAGAAAAGCATTTACACAGAGAACGTTCCCTGATGTAAGTATGTATGTTTGTGCATGTCTGCAGATGCACTGTGAACATATGGCCATGACTATTGCTGTGCCTATAAACACTACTGTTACCACAGTGATGCTCCAGGCACAGCATTAGCCATAGCAACAAGTTCCACAGTATATCTGCAGACACTGCACAAACATACATACATCAGGGAATGTTATCTGTCTAGCATGTATACAACAAAAGCACTGCAAGTGACATACATTCTACTTTTATTTATTTATTTAACATTTGTTTACCACAATGGTCTGGCTGGACAGCTAGTATCCACTTTCAGCAGAGTCCTGGGGAGAAAAGCTCCAGAAAAATTATTATGTAATATGAGATATATATATATATTTATATATATAATGTCAGTCAAGGTACAGCTGTAGAAAGGTAAACATGCTGATAAAGCACAGAAAAGTACAAGTACATAAGTATAGAAAGGTTAACATGCTAATAATATAGAGAAAAGTCATGTCTTTATAGACATGTATAATTTTAGTAAAGTATAGGCATGCAGACAATATTACAGTATGTACAAAGAGAGAGGGTGTAGTATAGTATCATGTGTTTGACTAAAGCAAGGGGAGTACCCCCTTTCAAGTGGATAGGAGCTCAGGGAGGTCCTTTGCAATACATAAGTGGTTGGTGTATAGGTAGGATTTTAAATGGCTTATGAAGGTGGTTGCACATTTTGCAGCCTGAGGTCAGGAGGCAGGGTATTCCAGATTTTTGCAACTTCGTCAGTAAAGAGAGATTTGCCTGAGCTATATTTACACTGGATATTTTCTATTAGAGCTTTGTTGGTAGATCGAAAATGCCTATCAGAATTGTAGAGTGTCATGAGGCCGGACAGGGCAGGAGTTTTTTCAGGATAGTATAGGATATGATGTTCCAGACTGAGTTGGTGGTACTGTAGTAAATTTGGGAATTCTAACCTGTGTAGTATGTTTAGGGATTGGCAGTGGTGGGAGCATGATCTGGCATTATCAGTGATTTTGTTATTGCAGGTGGAGAGTTTATTAAGGTCAGTTTTATTTAGATTTGTTAATACTGGAAATGCATATAGTATACTAGCTAGCAGATGGGTTCTGGCTAAGGCAATTCTAGCTTTGGAAGTTAGGTATCATTAGTGATAGAGGGTCCCTAGTTTTTGTGGACATTAGAGACAGTGAGGGATATATGTTTTTTGTACTTTAGTTGTTGGTCAATGGTGAATCCTAATAACTTAGCTTCTGGGACTGGGGTGATGAAAGTCTTGTTACCTGATGATAGTGAAGGTAGTGTCCTGGGTTTTTGTAGGTGGAACAGCATAAGTTGTGTTTTGCTTGGGTTTAATATTAACTGGAAATTGTTTAGCCAATATTCTATTTCATAGGTAGGTACTAGGCTATCGACCCTGGGGCTATATAAGTCTAGCCAAAAAGGTTCCCTGGCTTTTGCCACCCAAGAAAATTATTTTCCTGTGCCCCTATCGAGCAGCACCGCAGAAGTGATCCCCGGGGTGAATTTTTCATTTCCCATCCAGTCGTCAATATTTTTCTTAAAGAGGGCCAATGAGGAGCTTTGCTTGACATGAATGGGTAGTTTGTTCCAGAGTACAGAAAGTCTCTGGGACAGGAATCTATCCCTCCGGCATGTTCTTGGTGACAATGTTTAGGTCCCTGTGGCATGTGGTTTGGAGAGATTGGGATTTCTTTAAGTGTAGCATGTCCAACAGCTCTGGGTTTGGCATAGCTTTGTATATTAGGCAGAGAGCGCCTCTAAGTAATTGATATGTGACGGAGTACCTACCTATGAAATAGAATATTGGCTAAACAATTTCCAGTTAATATTAAACCCAAGCAAAACATAACTTAGGGCTGATAGCCTAGTACCAACCTATGAATCTATGAACCTATCAGTAGAGCTGGAGTTTTTTTTGAAAGGGTCTGCGTATGGCATCTGTTTGAAGCCAGTAATCCTCTTAGTGAGGTATTTCTGTGGCCTTTCCAATTGTTGTAGGTGTCTTGTGAGATACATGCCAAACGGGGCATTGTACTCTATAATGGATCTGATGAGGGATGAGTAGAGAGGAACAATGACCTCCTTTTTTCTAGAGGAGAACCCTTTTGTGATGAGATGTGCCACGTAGAAGGATTTTCTGACTAGTGTGGCAATGTGGTTATCAAAGGAGAGACTACTGTCCACCTGTGTCTAGAGGTCTCATCACACTTTTGGTGTTTATGTGGTAGTTCATGGGTACCGAGTTTTAATCAAAGGGGGTGACAATGCACTTCTTGGCAATGAGCTTGAGGCCATAACTTTGGCACCAAGCATCTTTCTCTGTGATACCGTTTTGTAGAATGTCTACATCATTAGGTGATTCTATTATGGCTCCTAGTTTGCAGTCATCTGCAAACTTTGTTAGCCAAAGACCTTCTGCGTTAGCCTGCACTTCAGAGAAGTAGATGCCAAACAGGAGAGGACCCAAGACAGTACCCTGTGGTACTCCACTCATCACTGGTCTGAAGTCGGACTTGGAGTCAGCTACTTTTACTGTGTGGGTTCTGTAAGTGAGCCAGTTGGCCACCCATCTTGTGACATAGGGATTTATGCCCAGTTTAGTGAGTTTATCTATAATTCCAGAGTGGGGATGGTATCGAAGGCCTTGGCAAGGTCAGGATAGGCTGTATGCATTACCTTGTCCTCGTCTACAGCTCTGGTGACTGCTTCAAAGAAGTCAATCAGGTTTAGTAGACATGATCTACCTTTTACAAACAGTGAAGGACTGTTGTTTTTTTTTTTGTTGGAGAGGTTGTATATTGGGTACAAAGCAGATCAGAGTTGTATCATCAGCACATCTGTAGTAGCGGAGTGGAGCTGATTTGTAAAGAGGCTGAACAAGAGGGGGCCAAGGATGGAGCCTTGAGGTACACCGACTGTGACTAATAAGGTACATAACTCTATTATGTTTTCATAGTACAGGAAAATGTTTAACACATACATATCCTGCACACCTTTACCTAAGCAGTATTTCTTTTAAAGAGCCACATTACTGCATGATGCAGATATATAGCACTTGAGTATATAATGTATAATCACTGAGACGCTGTCCGGTTCGATTCTCAGCTAGAGCGTCTTCTGCGTGGAGACATGTGTGAATGGGTGTACCTTCGTTGAAGGTTGTGCATCAAGGCTGGCAACTCAGCATGTAAAAATCCATTGCCAATCATTAGCTGACCGGAGTTCCACTGTGGCGGCCCCTAACTGGGAAAAGCCGAAAGACACAAACAAACTGATTAGACTGATCTAAACACTGAGTGGACCTCAATGATGATTACATTAGTCTCTACCTGAATAATCTAACTAAAGTGATTGCAAATGCAAATTAACATTTTACATTTGTGATCACCAAACACAAACAAAAAATATTTTTTATGAGCCGCCCACATCCCTGGAAATGAAATAAACTAACTCCATGATCACACAATCATGAAGTAAGGGAAATAATGCTGAATTGTGTAACATTCAGTCTCCTGCAGTACAACAGTTATATAAGTTGAACAACTGCACCACCTGCAACTATTATAAAATTTAAACATGTTAACTGTATGCAGTGACAAATCATGTAATGGTCATAGCACACACATCTGCCAAGCTACATGCAATTATAATTATCAAATGAAAAGAAATACTATGCGACCTTGTGCCTGAAAAGCCTCTCCCTTTATCTCTGATACTGAGGGAAGGTCTCCAAAATAGCCTTCCTGGTGAGAAAAAAATCATTAAGATACATTTTTATAACAAACATGTATAAATATGAAAAAAAACAATATGACTCTGCAGACAAGGCAGATTACTTGAAGTACATCTCTCCCATTTTTTTTTCTATAAGTTTTTTTCTTCCCATTGGCTAAGACAATCAGGATGGCACTTTCTTCGGTCTCTGTAGTGGTGCCTGCTTTGCTCAGCAGAGCAGGGTATGCTACTGGCATGAGGCACTGCCTTTGCAGGACTGTGCAGGGCAACCAATTTATATTGGAGAACCTCACGAGTCAATAGCCACTCCTTGTGGTCCCTAAGCAGCAAATAATGGAAATGTTTTTTTTATCTGTAAGCCATGGCCATTCTCCATGTCACATTCCAGAGAACTATAGCAAACCTGTTAAAGTCAAATCTGTTTTCTTTTTCATCACATGCTATATACCATTGGATATATTTTATAGCATTACCTTTATGTAGCAGGATGGTGCTAAGGTGAAAAATGCCATAATGTGTGTGTAGTAGGTGCACAATGATTAACTATGACAACTGTTTGTCTCCTTAGCAGCTCCATTGGTCTCAAAAGTAAAATCAGTTTCCCCACATCCCCATAATGGTCACTAACCTGACCGTGCATGCTCATTGCACACTATGTGTGCTTATGCATGTGTATGAGAGAGAGACATCATCTTACCATGACAAGTAAAAACAACTATTCCGGAACATTCATTAGTTATTTTTTTTTATTTACTTTACAGTTTGTTTACCAGGATAGTCCATTGGGCCAAAGAAGCCCGTTTTGAATGGAGTCCTGGGCAGAAAACCTCCAACAAGGATAAACAAGTGATAAAGTAATTAGACAAATTCACCAACAAAATGTTACTAAGTATATAAAATTTGTAGTATACAATGAAATAAGAGAAGTATTAACAAAAGAAACAATAGTATAAAATGCTTTTACAGGGCAATCAGAGGTACTATAGTAGAGGGAAACTAACGACTAATAGGGAGATGAAAATATAGGTATAGAAGGAAGTAGTAAAGAGCACAAATGTAGGTGGAAAATTAGGCAGGAAACTAGACAGTGTTGTGAAAATTGAGAGAGAAAGGTAGGTAGGGTGTGGCGAAGTACACGAGAGGGATCAGACTTATGAGAAATTAGAGAAGTGAGATAGGTAGGATATGGTGAAGAGGAGGAGAATCAGGAGGGGTGCGAACAGGAGCATTCCCAAAGGGATCAGAGATGGGAATGGAGCAAAGTTTTGAAGGTGGAGTGGTTGTTGGCGATATGAATTTGTGGAGGAAGGGAATTCCAGAGTCGGGCCAGAGAGGACGACAAAATGAATTTGCCTGGAGTTGGAGGAGGTTTGTGTACTTTGAGCAGGTTTTGATTGTTTGACCTGAATATTCTACCAGGGTGATGTAACTGGAGGAAGGAGTCAAGGGAAGGGCAGAGACAAGGTGTAAAGATGAGTTTATGTGCATAAGAAAGTTGGATGAAGGAGAGATGATGGGGTAATTCAAGCCAATTTAGTTTGTGAAGGGCATTACTGTGGTGAGTGGAGGATCTGGCATCAGTGGCAAACTTTGAGACTTTGTTATAGCAGGATGCTAGTTTAGTCTTTAGACCAGATTGCAGATTAGTAAGAAGGGGGCACCATACAAGAGGGAGGGTTGGAGGTAGGTGGCAGAAAGGACATGCTTGGCTGAGGGAGTAAAGAAGTCGTTGTGATGGTAGAGTAAGGCTAGTTTATGGTGGGGTATCTTTATATTTGTTTGGAGATGCATGTCAAATTTATTTATTATTTATATATTTATTCCAGTTTGGTGACCGGGGAGGTCCACTGGGCTCAAGAGCCTGTTTTCAGTGGAGGCCCGGGGAGAAAAGCTTCACAGTACAATGTTACATCACATAATGAAAATACTAATAAAAAAGTATAAAAACTAAAATACTAAGAAAAATTATTTGAATTACAGTCAAAATAGGTGGAAATTCCACAAACAGCTGGTAAAATGCAGTCCAGTATGAAGTCATTCAAAATTAAACAACTAAGATGTTAAAGAAAATTGTCCTGGAGGACGAGAGGCATAAAGCATAAGGTTGGATGTGGATATATTAGTTACATTAACAATGTATGACTAATGAGGGAAATTAGAAAGGCATGAAGTTTAGCCAGGAGAGAAGGAGGAGGGGAGGCTTGGGAAGTATAGAATGAAGAGTGCAGTTACATTTTCTTTGAGTGTGCAATTCACTGCAAATTTAAGCTGTTCATCAACAGTGACACCTAGTAGCTTTGTATGGAATACGATTTCTTTAGGGGTCCTGTTTTGGCTAGTTATGGAGAAAGAGTGCTTGTCAATTTTAGTATACTTTGAGGGGGTGAATATCATAATTTTGCATTTGGAAGCATTTAGTGCTAGATGATTGTTTAACATCCAATTCTCGGTTGATAGGAAGACTTCTTGGGTTAGTTTCTGTAGTATGGGGAAGGTTTCAGCAGAGCAGATTATAGTAGCGTCATCTGCATATTGGACCAGCTCGGCATTAGGAATACACTGGTGGAAGTCATTTACAAATATATTAAATAGTAGAGGGCCTGATATGGACCCCTGTGGTACTCCTGTGAGGGTGATAAGGAAAGGGGAAGTACAGTTTTTCCACTTGACCGATTGCTGCCTACTGGAGAGGTAATTGGATAACCAGTTGATACAGGAGATGGACATGTTAAGATGACAGAATTTAGACAAGAGGAGGTGGTGTGAAATTGTACTGAAGGCCTTGGATAAATTGAATAGGAGGGGAGATACAATACTGCTGGAGTCACTTGTGGAATTGACATTTTCGAGGAAGGAGAGTAAAGTGGTGGTGGTGCTGTGTCCAGGCTTGACACCAAGGTGAATTAGGGGAGATAGGAAATTGTGGGCTAGGTATATAATTTGTAAAAGATGTAGTGAGTTTAGCTATAGAGTTGATGTAAAAGGAGTTAAACTGAGTAGCTAAGGAGAGATCGGGTCTATATTATAACATCTAAGTCTAAAAACATTGAATGTTATAATAACGACCCCATTCAACCAAAACACCAGAAAACTGAACAGTTCCGCCAAACATGCACGCAACTCAAGCCCATCAAAATAAATAATACACACACATACACTTCATGAAACTCTACACTAAACCAGACATACACCACTAGCTACCCACTTACCTTAACCCAACCCTAACCCTAAGGTCCCTAATTATCGCACACTCACCTTCCCGCTCCCTAACCCTAACTCACCTGCCCCACCCTAACCCTCACGTCCACGCAATCGCACATTTACCTGACCTGTGCCCTAACCCTAACTCATTTAACCTGCCCCTATCCCTAAAGTCTGTCTTTACCGCACACTCACCTCACCCGCGCCCTAACCCTAAAGTCCCTAACTACTGCAAACTCACTTTAACCCAGTCTGTTCACTCAATTACCTTAACCCAGTCCGTAACCATCGCACCACACTTACCTGAACTCAATCCACAACCTCCATTCGCTCACTTCCCTAAACCCGGTCCGTAACCATCACACCACACTGCTGTAAATGGCGAAGCCACGGACCACCGAAATCTTACCCTAGGTAAAATTTAGATGTTCCGAGGCTTCGCTATTCTCAGCTTTCTCACTAAAGAGTTCGATATTATAACATTCGAAGTTTTTGAACTTCAGTGTTATAATATAGACCCGGAGAGATCAGGGTGTGAGGGTCAGGGCATGGGTTTAGTTTTTTACCAGGGTGGAGGAGGCTAGAGATGCTATTCCAGAACTACTCCTGTTGATGCCTGATTAGCATAAATGCTGTGCTAGAAGCTTAGAATATATGTGACATATAGCCCAATATGTCATATTAGATTTAACTCACTACAGATGACTGCAGACAGCCAATTAGCCAGCATACCAAAAGGAAATAAAACTTACACTAATGAAGACAGTTGTTTACAAGTTAAGCATGCATCTTAGAACTTGTCATACCCCTCTGCCTTCACATAAAATGTTTGCTTATTGTGCTACTTGGAATTGTTGTTCAACGTACTCACGTACAGGTGTAGTCATACTCATGTAATGTATGTGGAGTTGTTGCAAGCACTGGGAGGGCTCTCTGCAATGGAACAGTGCTAAGTGTATGAGTGGTACTGCAATGTAGTACACAGCATTTACTATTAACAATATGTGAACTTTATATAATGAAATAATGCATCTACACATGCATCAGATATGCAATGCTTCTGTTATAGGAGGCCATATACAGGTTGCTAACTTCCTATCTAAGGCCATAACCAACATAAGATCACTCCTTCACCCAATATCTGAACTATGCTGTGATGTTGTTTATTCGGGGGGGAGGGGACTCATTTACGTGCTATTAAGTCTTTATTCTGAAGCACAGATGGACAGCAATGTGGAGCGGAGAGGTCTATGTATCAGACTGTTTGACACTAACTAGAGTAAAGAATGTTTATGTATTTCTCCCACAAAATACATAGAGAGAGTGCATTTGGCAACAACACATCAATAGGCACTTCATGTATATACCCATGTACCTGCATGGCATAGTTTGAAATAAAAATACTCCTTTACTTCTTACTTTAGAAGGCAACTGCTGAGCCACTGAAGTGTGTCTTCTATTAACTGTGTCCTGTTTGTATGTATACTCACACTAGCCATACATGGTTAAATCTCTAAATCATCTCATGCATGGCATGAAGATGATTAGCCATTGGCACTCATAACACTGATGGTGTACAACCATGGACAATTGTAGCAGGCTAACATCTGAGTCCAACAAATTCAGGATTGACATGGGTTCATTTTTTTTTTTTTGGGGGGGGGGCATTACAACAGGTAAGCAAACACGGTACATGGGTATACAGTAGTGTATCATACAGCCTAAGGAGACAGCAACACACAGAAAGCTTTACTCATACCTGCTAACACTATGGCTAACACTTCATCTTACCTTTCAAAAACCCTTTCCATAACACTGCCATTAATCAACACAGCTTGGACACACATGCGCGCGCCCGCACACACACACACATTACAATAAAACTATACCTTCACTTAACCCTACCTTACCCTATAACCAGCCTACACTCATAAAAGCACTCTTAACCCCAATGCCTAACCCATTAACATATCTAAAGGCTTATGCATTAACTTTTCAAACCCACACTTATCTTACAAACAAACATTCGATGTGCTGTTCATTCAAAATGTTAAACTTGAGATGAATGGAACACTCAACCACATTTCAATGATTTACTCCATTGCTCAGCAGCTGATTCAACCAAGTTAAGGGCAACCATATGTGACTATATCTATATCTAAATATATATAACGTTTTATATATATATATATATATATATATATATCACAGCCATTAAGGACTAAACATAAACCCAACACAGATGTGTCTCTCACCAGGGTGGATATGGAGAAAGTCATGGTTAGTTGTTTGTTGGGTGCCAGAATCTGCCGTATCACTAATGCACTCAAGTCTCTCAACGGGTACTGTTATTATTCTGTCATAGTCCATGTCGGAGTGAATGACTTGAGATGTACCTCCCTGGACTATATGAAGAAAGACATAACTGAGCTCGCTGAATATGTGTCTCAGGCAGGTATGTTTCCCTAGCCTTAAGCAGCATTCCACCGTCACCCAGAATGATGCCTCAAAACAAACAGAAAATGACTTATTTAACACTTGGCTTAGTTTCTGGTGTCATTCCAAGGGGATCCAGTACCTGACAGCCTGGGATGACATGACTGACAAACCATGATGCTTCACCAGAGATGGCCTGCATCTGTTCCCCTTGTGCTTCAGGCTCCTGGTAAAGGCTCTTATTTCCCCCATAGTAGTCAAAACTACCAACATGATAATTTAAAAAAAAAAAAAAACTTCTTCTCTTTACCCCAAGACACATCTCAGCCCAGAAACCCTCCTTGGCTATTTTCTCAACAAATACTACTAAAATTGAAATTGTCCCACATAATAAGCTGTGTGGCATCTGCACTGGGCTGAGCTGAAACTTTGATTACCACATACAGTAAAGAAAACTCTCCAAAAAATTGGTTCCCTATATACAGTCAAATATTTGCTTCTTAACCAAACTGCAAAACAATTAACTACACTTTTCCCACCATTTAACTATTTACCTTACTATTCCCAGCAATTCTCTACTCAGTCTCTCATATATCAAAGCTCAAACAATGCAAAGACTGAATACATCATCCACAAAAATTCTCCCACTGCCTAGCACTAAAAGAACTAAAATAGCACAAACTATTCCACTTACTGTATCACTCAGAACTTGTGACTACTCATAACCCTATCCATATCTGTCAACTCTAATCTAACAATACAAACCAAATAGACTACTTCTATCAGCTGAAGTTCTGCTTGTCAAATGAATAAATCCAACAATACAGCTTGTGACTGTCTATTCTCAAGCTATGTCACCAAAGCATGGAGCACCATATCTATCTCTCTCAAAACTGAGCATGTAAACATTTTAAACTGAAGCTAAAGTCACACCAGCAGAATATCTAGCTCTGCCCCTGCACTAATGCTAAATAATTATCCCTCACACTAAACCATAATTCCACACTTTTTCATAGGATCATAGGAAGTTACTAGGCTAATGACCCTAGAGACCTTACAAGTCTAGTCAAGTTCTACCCTTATTTCCAAGATCAGCACCTTATATCCATGTCCATGTCCAAGAGGGACACAGATGGAACCCCTGGGGTGAATTTATGGTTACTCATCCAGTTGTCCAGACTGAGTTCAAAGAGTGCCAATGAAGTGCTCAGTTTCACAAGAAGTGGGAGTCTGTTCCAAAGGTGTGGTAACCTCTGGGAGACAAATCTGTCCCTCTATCATGTTCTATTAATGTCACATACCAGGTTAAGGTCTTTAGAGTAAGTAACCTGTGTACCATTTGACGTCCGGATATGCAGAATTTCCAAAAGAGCAGGGTCAGAGATTGCCTTATATGCAAGGCAGAGATCACCTCTGAGTAGTCTGTATGTAACAGAATAAAGTAACAGTGATTTCAGATGATCCCCATAGGACAGATGGTGAAAACCTTGAATTTTCCTTGTGAGGAATCTGTGTTTTTTTCCAATTGCTGCAGGTGCTTAGAAAGGTACATACCAAAAGGGGCATTGTACTCAATTATTAATGTGATGAGGACCTACCATTTAACTACACTTTTCCTACCATGTATCCATTTCTCACTCATCTCTTTCTCACAACCCTTTTCTCTATAAACTCAACCACTCATCCTAACCGACTACAAGCCCCCTTTTCCAACTCACTTTATCTTTCTTGCCTTCACCTAGAGAATTTTAATTTCCCCTCCATCTTATCCTTAACACTTTCAATCACTTCCAGTCCTCCTCCTGTAACCAATCTTTAATCTACTACTGCAGACTAGCCAAGAAAAAAAAAACTAAGGATAAAAGGATGTTGCTTTTATGCAACTTTACGTCTATTTTATGTCTTTATTATGAAACTGTTTAGTGAAGTATACTATGCTACTGGTCCACTAAAATTTATGTCTGTATACTGAATTATGCTCATCATCTTCCTTTGCTGAAAAGAATAATCTGTTCTGTGCCTTATTGTACTATCTGCAATGACTTTGGTGCTATACAGACTTTTCAAAATACTACCAAATGACTTTTGTATACCATGTATAATCTTTTACAAAATTTCTTTATTCACCGGACTATCACTTGTAAATCATGTAATCACTTGTAAAATGGTGTTTTTCCTACACTATGAATAAATCTTTGATATGTATCATTTGGAGCTTTTCTCCGTAGGCCTACACTGAAAATCAGACTATGTGCCCAGTCGGACATTTCCCAGTCAACAAAAGCAATAAATAACTAAACAAACTTTGTCTTACCTTTGCAAAGAGCTGTTAAGTTTAATGTCAGAGCACATCTGCAGTATAAGAATGGACTTGTGCAGACTGCTTTTCTCCTGCTTACAGTTGCAGCCTTATATCAGGAAGCACATCTAGATATATATTTCTATTTGTTAACTAGGTAAGACCACTGCATGCAAGTGTTTCTTATGCATGGAAATCTGAAAGCTAAGTCTTGTCAACTGACTATCAGAGTTACAGAGTAGGCAAATGGAGGCGAAAAGAGCCAAACAATGTACCCTAAACTACAGGAAGCAGCTCATTAGTAGCTTGAGTACATCTCGGGGGTTAATCTTCTGCACTAAATGGCACACAAACAAAACTTGGTAGTCAACATGTGTCACCTTTGCTTGCTATGCCGGCCACCTTTTTATTTCCATGTTAGTACACCAACACTGATCTTACTGTGTCAACTGCTCCCCTTACGGACTTATTTCACCTTCAGTTTATTCACTTGCTATGTCAGCCGGACTCATTACAACTAATACACAACACCATACCTATAACATGGTGGCTTAACAGAAGTAATACCACAGCAGTAATTAGCCATTAAGCAAACAATTGTAGTACCTCTATAGAGCATTTTCTTCAGGTTATTCATTGCACTTAATGTTTTTACAATTTAATTTATGGTGTATTACTCATTCAAACGAAACACCATTGCAAACAATACATTTATAAACTTCCTCAGTACCTTACTTATGTCTATACAACTTTTTATTTAACTTTTTCCCTGTGCTTTACATAAACTTGATATTCTAATAAAAATGAAATGTTAATTCTCTACTTGTTTCTTGTAAGAAATAAAGTATGGAGTGATTCTATCTTATAATCATACTACACTGCTGAATTTCAAACCTAATTGTCAAAAAACAGCTCTCAGACATGCTTAATTAAAATAAACTACATTCTCGTGTATCAAATATACAGAACATGAGCTGAAGTTTCTCAACTTTCCTTTATTTTCAATACCTCCAGTGAATGAAAATATTTCCTGTATATATTATGAAGAATATAGATACATGACTTCGACATTTCAAGTGCCAGCTTTAAGTGATTTTTTTTTATTTTATTTTGTTTTTGTAGGATGACCTGTTGAGATCCTGGATGGTCTCCAGCAAATCCTTCACCAGGAACCATCTGTCATTTTATCTTATCATCCCATCCAGCCTTACTAAGGGGATGAAGCTGTTCTTAAACTTGAGGTGGGTTGTGCCACAAGCGGTCTGACCCATTTCTCACATTGTAAATGCACATTAATGAATCTGCTGTACAAAGGTTAGGCTTTTCTAGCCATTTATCACAAGATCTCTGATCTTCTTACAAAACAACTAAGAGAGACTTTGGCCAAGGGGATAATTCATTTGAGCACGATCTGACTGTTATTGCTACAGACAAATTAAATCTGGTGGGTTATTATTTGACATTAAACACTGTGAATACAGTTTCCAAAAAAATACTGTGACTTCTAATCTAGGAAAGAAATCTGTACCTAGAAAGAGAGTTGTGGACTAAATAGCATGTAACTAGATACTGAAATTAAACCTTAAAATTTACATTAGGTTAAACATCGCAAAAGCAGTGTATAAAAATGACCTCCAAAAGATATTCTGTTCTAATTAACCTTGTGCTCAATTTAACTTTTAGACAATTAAATGCAAAATATAGTATAAAGATTTGATACTGAAACTGAATAAACTTTCTTCGTTAAAGGACACTGCATTGATAATAACAAAATTAATAAAGCCAAGTAATGATATTTCTGCTAAAGGTAAACATGTATTAGCTTCTAACCAAGACAAAAGTGTTAAGATGTAACAAGGGAGGATGGCTGATGAAGCTCTGCATGGAGATGGTTAGAGACTCACAAATATGTCAGTAGGGAGATGAGCCATCGAAGGGAGCATTAACAAAGGAAGACTTAAAGGGCTCTGCGAAATCACAAAGGTGCATCCAAGCCTGCCTCCTTATACAGATGCCTGATCCTGCTGCCCTACTCGCTCCATCTGCTGCATAAGAAATGAGCCTCATGGACAAGTTAACAATGGACTTGAGGGTAGCCAGCTGTGCACTGATCCCATCAGCCACCACATCAGCTACAGTTCCTTGGATAGAGTCTGATAACTTTTTCAACAGGTCTCTCTGTAATACGGAGAAGTGCATAATACAATTCAGCAATCTCAATTTTGAATGCCTCTAATGAAAAGACACGCTTCCTGTATCTAACCATAGTCCTAGAATCCTTATTAGAAGGATGGATAGCTGAACTAGTTTCACAAAGTTCCTTCTTTGGGGTATCCGCCACGAACATGGCATCCACTGCTACACCTTTTGTGATGAAAGCTTGATCCTTGGGGGCTGTGATGTACTTATTTGACCTCCTAGGAGTGGGCTCTATGGAGTCTGGGGTCTCCCAAGCCTTTCAAGATATTAATTGTACAAGCTCATCGAATGGCAGAATCACCCAGGACGTTTAAGTGTGTGATCAAAAGGTTTGGAGTGATCTGAGGAGGTTCCTGGCTCTGTAGTGGTTGTCTGCTACATAGGAACTGTTGGAGCAGACAACTCTGGTTGTTTAGGTCTCAGCTCTGATGAGGTTTTTCGAGCGGAAAATGACCGTTTCCCTGACCACTCCAATTTGTCCGATTTAGGTGAGGAGGGTTCAGATGCGATAGCCACAGAGAATGGTTTTTAATTAACCTCTTCAGAATCAACTTATTTTTCCTTTGTAACAATGCCCTTGAATTAAAGCCATGACAAATAACATATGACTCTAGTAAATAAAGAGGCTCCAAACAGTAAACACACAAAGTGTGCAAATCACTGAGGGGCATCTTCTTGCTGCATTTCTCACAGTTTTTTAAAACCCAAAGGCTTACCTTCCTTTTGCAACATAATAGAAGGCAACCTATCAAAACACTAAATTATAAAGAGCAAGTATCTAATATCAGTATCGGATCTGAAGTCCTTCAAGGAGTCTGTTCCAAAGTCTCCAGTGACTTCTGAGTTTTGTTATCAGAGCCAATCTCCATCCTTGGAGCCAATTTCAATTCTGCTGTCATCATCCTGTTTTGCTAGGTCTAGATCCCCTCACTCTTCACAAGGTCTACCAGAAGTCTCTTGGATGAAGATGTGGATAGAGTGTTGCAGAGGCTTCTCAAGACACCTGCCTTGGCCAAGCTTCTTTTGGATCTGAACCCAAAGGAGTCAGATCAGACTTGCATTACCTCAGTACTGCCTACTGCCTAACATGGGTCTATCATTATGGTAAGTACATACCTTTCATTTTTTTGAGTATGTTGTTTTACCAGTGTGTGTGTGTGTGTGTGTGTGTGTGTGTGTGTGTGTGTGTGTGTGTGTGTGTGTGTGTGTGTGTATGCACACACACACACACACGCACACGCGCACACACACACACACACACATATATATATATATATAGATACACACACACAAACATATATACTTATATATATCTAGATATATTTATAACTATATTTTCTCACTCCTACCTATGCCATCTCAGGGCTCAGCCTCCCTCTCTCAGTTGGCTCACACATGTTTTTAGGCAGCTCGCCTCAGGTTGTCTAATGGTTTAGGTGTATGGTGCCCTGAAGCTTTGGAAGCTGGCTTGCTGTTATATCCTTGGCAGGATATAACTCCATATAGCTAAGACTACTTGAAGAAGTGGTCATTTGAACATTTACTGCTATGATAAGTTTACTTATACAACTGTACTGTCTCTGTTGTTAATCCCAGTGCATTTACTATATCATTACGCACCACTCTGATGAGTTGTATACTTTACTGAGGTGTATCATTGCTCTGTATGTCATTGATTACATCTTAGGTTTTATAAACAATACATACCTTTTTGGCCCAGGTCATGCCTGTAAGGGGTTCTTGGACCAATGTGCTTACCTGGTCAACAAATGTATAAATAAATAAGAGCCATTATTGTGATAACCCACTGGAATAGAGGCAGGATGTTCATCTGTATTTTTGGCAGCTGTACCAATATTCTAGGTAATGAAGCGCTGACTTTGGGAATGGGAATTTAGTGACTGACTACCTACTGTTCTCTGGTATGACAGGCAGGTCCACCAGTGGGTCATATGTAGGTATTTCAGTGGTACATGCAACTGTGTGTATACAAACTCAGGACTAGTCAGAGCAAAGAGCTAACCTGCAGACTCTTCAAAGGTGTGTTGGAGAATTACTATTCCAAAGGTGCAACTGTTATGAGTATTGGTGTGCCAAGGGCTATAAGGAGATTAGGTCAAGAAGTCTGAGAAATGCCAAGGATTGCAAGTAAGCATTTCTGTCAATGGTTCCTGATTTTGCCTCATATTTTGCCTATCATAAAATGTAAGGTTTTCTGGTAAATCATTGAGGACTATGGTCAGTTCAGTAAAATCAGCCATTAATCACTCATTTTTTTATTGATCAGAAAATGCTTGTGATGCAAAACCTGTTGTTCTAGTAACTTTTTAAGTAAATTAAAATAATATTTAAAAATTGTTCCTAATTCTAGGTCTTTGTGAATTATCATTTGCATTGTGCCTCATTATTAAGCAAAAAAGAAGACAGAAATGCAGGTAAATGGTAGATAAATGGATAAAGAGTAGGGCAGGCTTTTCTGCTTATGTACAACTTAAAATCATGGACCATCTTAGAGTAGTGGATAAACTAACTACAAAAACTTATAAAAACTATGGAAACAGGGAATCTTAGTTTCACTGGCATATGAAATAGTGAGCTTAAATGCTGAAACTAGTCTGTACATGTTGCATGCCTTTTAAAAATTCCTGCAAGAAATATAATTGAGATCTCACAGGGGATAATTGGCTAGGTTTAAAATGGCTCGCAAGGGCAGTTAGCCTAGTACTAATCTATGAATCTATGAATCTATGAATCAAAACCACAACTGTTTAAACTATTTAAAGTGATTAAGCTATTTAAACTATTCAAACTAACAACAATAACAAGCTAGAAAAGAAAGCAAGGTCCTCTAATATAAATATAGTTCAAGATCAAGAAAAGTGGCAGGAAGGGAGGGGGGGGGGGGGGGAGTCCTCCAACTTAAACAGACTTTGGAAGGGGAAGGCAAGTCCTCTAACTTAGACTTCAGACTAATTAAAGTCCACTAACTTAAACAGACTTTGAGTAAGGGTTGGTAAACCGTACTCTAACTAAAATGAACGGACCTAATAAAGGAAAATTCAAAACAATGTGTTACGGATTCCAACTGAAGGGAAAGGGAAAGTGAAACATCTTGTAGGTAAAAAAGAGAGTGAAAGAGTACTACTATGGCCAGAGAAGGGCACTACTAAATGGAAAAAACTACCAAAATACTAGCACTAAGTCTAACTACAGAAATACAAGGAAAAATACAGTTAAAGACAAAAAATTGTAATAGACTTAGCCTCAAGCTTGCTTGAAGAACCCTCTTGCAGTGTGGCAAACAAGAACTGAGGTAAGTTGGAGAACTGCATTATGGGTAGGGAATGAGGCTCACGAGCTTTGCTGAAGATTTCGAGCTATTGGAAAGGCCGAGACAGATCTGACATGTCTGATCCAACCCATCAGCAAGAATAAAGGCAAGACTGACGAGAACACATCTGTGGCTCAAATGGAATCGAAACTGAAATAGGTAAAAATTACTTTAACACAAATTGGGCAGCACTCAGTGGAAAACACAAAGACTGGCAATATAAAGGAAGTGGAAATAGATCCTTTACATGTTCCTGGTGTAAATTTTATACGTTGCAGTATTCATCACCTCTGGGATTATTACATAAGGAATGTTGTACATGAGACGCATGCTCATCATGCAAGCATAGGGCATAAAGGTGATGTACATAGGCTCTGATCTCAGAACGTTGTTGCTGCCAGTCCAAATGCCATTATCATATTTTTGTCTGAATGCCCTTCACTTTGCTTATTATACTGAGCCTACGCTTTTCAGATAAGTACCCCAATGGGGTTCTTTTTTCTTTTTCTTACATTGTTCAGTGGGTTGCATGTCATCCAAGAAAGGGAAATGTCAGTGTGTGAGACAGATCCCCCCCATAAAGACTGCCATGATAGGTTCCTGTTTTGCTTAGATGCATCTGAAGATCACACTCAGTGTTCTACCGGGCAAGTTTTTGCGCCCAAGACTTTGCATAGTCACTTTTTTTCACTTTCCATCTACATTGAGAACCAATGTCTCAAGCTTTTGTCCCAAGATAGCATGGAAGAATTCGCTCACCCTCAACGTAAAAAAAAAGATCAAGAAGTCTATGCCCGAGTCTAATGCTGTCCAGTCTCCATTGGACATATTCCCTGAGGTGAGTGAGAACTCAGAGGATAGTCTGGCATTCATATAATTTCTTCCACCACAACCTTCTTTAAGACCAGCACAGAACCTGCTTCTCACATGTCCTTAGAGGCCTTGCAAACATCCACTGTGGAATCTGAGTGGGAACCATGGCTGATTATTTCTGAGGAGCCAAAGGCATTCCTCAGATCCTTGTTAAAGAAGAGGTCCTGGGTACCTTGACCAGATCCTGGCAGAGCTCTGAACCTCTGTTTTTTTCAGAGAGGATGTTTCACTGAAGAAGAGGCAGAAAAATAAGCATGTGGTATCAGCTCCCAGGAATCCACAAAGGGAATGGCAGATCATTACTCAAGACTTGTTCAGTGCCTTGATGGAACTGTATCCTCAGGGCTTTCAGTTCCTGCACCTCCTTGGTCCTCTATCCTTAAGAGGTCTAATGACTTAGAGACTTCAGATGAGGATTCTGACTCTGAGGCTGACTCCTTAGCCTATTCCTCTCAGTTGCTTTCACTTTTAGACTATGGGTCTGAGAAAGACCTGCCAGTCATAATTCACTTTTGTAGGAGCGCTCCTTTGGTGACACAGTTGTGCATGTCAAAGGGATTGATCCCAAGTATTGGAAGTTCAGAAAATGTATTATGATTTCTTACAAATGGACCTTCCTAAACCTTCAACTGTCCCTCCTCTGTTGGCAGCTCTACTGGATATCTTCACTGCTGCTTCCTTGTCACCAGATTTTCAATCTCCAGCTCTTAAGAAAGCTGACAGGTTCTATAAGGTGCCGGATGCTTATACGTTCTTGTAAAAAAACCCGTTGTCTGATGCTGCAGATATTTATGCATGTACTGATAAGCCTTTTGGGCTGTTGCCTTCTTCTAACCTCCTATCTTCACATAAGGAAAGTAGAGCAGGTACACACACACACAAAGATATATATATATATATGTATAACCCAGCCACTGGGGATGCACAAGCCAGTGCATTTCTTTGTGCCTTTCCCAAGCCCGGATAAATGGGGAAGGTTGCGTCAGGAAGGGCATCTGGAGTAAAATTTCTGCCACATAACTTATGGTGTGAAAATTTCACATTTCCATACCGGATCGGTCGAGGCCTGGGTTAACAACGACCACCACCACTACTGTTAGCCAACAGGGTGCTGGCAGAAATTGGGCTACTGTTGGCCGAAGGAGAAGAGGAGGGCAAAGGCATGCCCGAAGGCAGGAAGAGAGGAGGAAGGTTAGTAGTGTAGCAGTGAGGGTAGGAACTTTGAATGTTGGCAGTATGACTGGTATAGGAAGAGAGCTAGCTGATATGATGGAGAGAAGGAAGGTTGATATATTGTGCGTGCAAGAGACTAGATGGAAGGGAAGTAAGGCCAGGTGTTTAGGAAACAGGTTCAAATTGTTCTATCATGGCATGGATGGCAGGAGAAATGGGGTAGGGGTTATACTAAAGGAACAATATCCCAAGAGTGTTTTAGACGTGAAGACAGTGTCTGACAGAGTGATGTTTATGAAGCTCGAAATTGATGGTGTAATGATGAATGTTGTTAGTGCATATGCTCCACAAGTTGGGTGTGCGATGGATGAGAAAGAGAAATTTTGGAGTGAGTTGGATGAAGTTGTGGTGAGTGCACCCAAGGGTGACAGACTAGTGATTGGAGTGGACTTTAATGGGCATGTTGGTGAAGTGAACAGAGGGGATGAGGAAGTGATGGGTAGGTATGGTGTTAAGGAGAGGAATGCAGAAGGTCAGATGATTGCGGATTTTGCGAAAAGGATGGACATGGCTGTGGTGAATACGTATTTTAAGAAGATGGAGGAGCATAGGGTGACGTACAAGAGTGGAGGAAGATGCACACAGGTGGATTATATCCTATGCAAGAGGGCCAGTCTGAAGGAGATTTGAGACTGTAAAGTGGTGGCAGGGGAAAGTGTAGTTAAGCAGCATAGAATGGTGGTCTGTAGGATGATGTTGGTGATCAAGAAGAGGAGGAGGAGTGTGAAAGCAGTGCCAAGGATTAAATGGTGGAAGTTAAAAAGGGTGATTGTGAAGTGGAGTTTTGGGAAGAGTTAAGACAGGCACTGGGAGGCAGTGGAGAGTTACCGAATAGCTGGGTAACTACAGCAGAACTAGTAAGGGAGACTGCTAGAAAGGTGCTTGGTGTGACATCTGGACAGAGGAAGGAGGACAAGGAGACCTGGTGGTGGAATGAGGAAGTACAGGAGAGTATGTAGAGGAAGAGGCTGGCGAAGAAGAAGTGGGATTGTCAAGGAGATGAAGAAAGTAGACATGAGTATAAGGAGATGAGGTGCATGGCAAAGAGAGAGGTGGCGAAAGCTAAGGATAAGGCGTATGGAGAGTTGTATGAGAGATTGGACACTAAAGAGGGAAAAAAGGACCTGTACCAATTAGCTAGACAGAGGGACAGAACTGGGAAAGATGTGCAGCAAGTAAGGGTGATAAAGGATAGTGAGGGAAAGGTACTCACAAGAGAGGAGAGTGTGTTGAGTAGATGGAAAGAGTATTTTGAGAGGCTGATGAATGAAGAGAATGAGAGAGAGAGAAGGTTGGATGATGTGGGGATAGTGAATCAGGAAGTGAAACAGATTAGCAAGGAGGAAGTAAGGACAGCGATGAAGAGGATGAAGAATGGAAAGCCTGCTGACCCAGGTGACATCCCAATGGAAGCATGGAGGTGCTTAGGAGAAATGGCAGTGGAATTTTTAACTAGATTGTTTAATGAAATTTTGGAAAGTCAGAGGATGCCTGAGGAGTGGAGAAAAAGTGTTTTGGTACCTATCTTTAAGAATAAGGGTGATGTGCAGAGCTGCAGTAACTACAGAGGGATAAAATTAATCAGTCAAAGCTTGAAGTTATGGGAGAGAGTAGTAGAAGCTAGGTTAAGAAGGGAGGTGATGATTAGTGATCAGCAGTATGGTTTCATGCCAGGAAAGAGCACTACAGATGCAATGCTTGCTCCGAGAGTGTTATTGGAGAAATACAGAGAAGGTCAGAAGGAGTTGTATTGTGTCTTTGTAGACTTGGAGGAAAGCATATGACAGGGTGCCTAGAGAAGAGTTGTGGTATTGTATG